>NC_137516.1:11542500-11685000 GCF_041902795.1 Electrophorus electricus
TCACTACAAAACTTTGAACCAGACCTGGGTAGTGGTGTCTTGATTAGTGTCCTTGATTACATGTAACCCAGAAAGTTCAAGTTCAAAGAGGTTTTATTGTAATTTCAGCTATATACAAGTACAAAACAAAAACGAGACCGTGTTCCTCCAGGACCATGGTGCAACACAAAACAAGAGTGCAACAGACATGCTACACAAGTGCAAACAGTCCAATATAGTGCAAAATGTCATTAAATAAACATTAAATAAACAATAATAAATACAGAACAGGACAAATCAAAATGAGTAGACAGTGTAATTATTTAGTGCAGTACACAGTACTGGGCATATGTAAAGCGAGTTGTGCATAGGAATCAGTGACATGCTACCCTGAACATAGCAGTCACTGGTAGCAGCCAGAACAGTTCAGAGTACAGTGCTGGTTTAGTACAGTACTCTAGCAGCAAGTAGGATAATGTGCAAGACTGCAACAGGAGTGCATAGTTTATATGTGTGAGGTTTGACTTCAGCACTAGTCCGATGCAAAACAATGTGTGAGTGTGTGTATAGATATGTATGTATGTGTATGTGTGTGTGTGTGTGTGTCTGTGTATAAGCATGTATAAAAGTGCCGATTTTGGAATCTGAATTGGATTGGAGTTAGCCAGAGTTCGGGAGTCTAATGGCTTCTGGGAAGAAGCTGTTGCACAGTCTGGAGGTGCGGGACTGGATGCTGCGGTACCTTCTTCCAGATGGCAAAAGGGTGAACAGTTCATGTGAGGGGTGTGTGGGGTCTTTCACAATGTTGGTGGCTTTCCGGATGCAGCGTGTTATGTAGATGTTCGTGATGGAGGGACGAGAGACCCCAATGATCTTCTCAGCTGTTCTCACTATTCTCTGGAGGGTCTTGCGGTCAAGGGCAGTGCAGTTCCCAAACCAGGTAATGATGCAGATGCTCAGGATGCTTTCTACAGTACCTCTGTAGAAGGTAGTGAGGATGGGTGATGGGAGATGGGCTTCCCTCAGCTTCCGAAGGAAGACGTTGTTGGGCTCTCTTAGTGATGGAACTGGTGTTCAGGGTCCAGGTGAGGTTCTCCGCTATGTGAACACCAAGGAACGTGATGTTCTTGACGATCTCCACTGAGGAGCCGTTGATGGCAAGCGGGGAGTGATCTCGCCTTGCTCTCCTGAAGTCAACAACCATTTCTTTTGTCTGGTCAACATTCAGATACAGGTTGTTGACCTTACACCAGCTCACCAGTTCTCACACCTCCTCTCTGTATGTTGACTCGTTGTCTGTGTTGATGAGACCCACCACGGTCGTGTCATCGGCGAACTTGATGATGTGATTTGAACTGTGCATCGCTGCACAGTCATGAGTCAGCAGTGTGAACAGCAGAGGGCTGAGTACGCTGCCCTAGGGAGCACCAGTACTCAGTGTGGTGGTGTTGGAAGTGCTGCTCCCAATCCGGACTGACTGAGGTCTACTAGTCAAGAAATCCAGGATCCAGTTGCAGAGGGAGGTGTTCAAGCCCAGTAAGCTCAACTTTCCAATCAGATGCTGAGGAAGAATGGTGTTGAATGCTGAACTGAAGTCTATGAACAGCATTCTTACGTAGGTGCCCTTTTTATCCAGATGTGTGAGTGCCAGATGAAGTGTGGTAGAGATGGCATCATCTGTAGAGCGGTTGGAGTGGTACACGAACTGCAGGGGGTCCAGAGAAGGGGGAAGCTGGGTCTTGATGCGTCTCATGACGAGTCTCTCGAAGCACTTCATGATGATGGATGTGAGTGCGATGGGACGGTAGTCGTTGAGACACGACACCGTGGGCTTCTTGGGCATGGGGATGATGGTGGTGGTCTTGAAGCATGTTGGGACCACAGCGCAGCTCAGAGAGATATTGAAGATGTCTGTCAAGACATCTGCAAGCTGGTCAGCACATTCTCTGAGCACACAACCCGGGATGTTGTCTGGTCCAGCAGCTTTCCGTGGGTTAACTCCACGCAGAGTACGCCTCACATCAGCCCCTGTCAGGCACAGCACCTGGTCATTTTGCGGAGGGATGGACTTTTCTGCTGCAACATTGTTTCTGGGTGCTGTCTCAACCATATAATGAGAGGCAATGATTTTGCATCTATTACTTCTTGCATCTCTTCTGCATGAGTGGAAAGTATTCCTCTACCCAATGCTCCCAAAAAATATCAATAACAATGTTTTTTTTCCATCTTCTGTAACAGTACAAGTCCTTTTGGAATATAACAAGGAGCATAATAGGTCTCCATTTCAGCAGAAGCAGATAGTTGGGTGAGTAGTTCCAAATCTTGCAGATTATTTTACAGTGAAGTGGATTATTATTCCTAATGACTTCCCCTTCACACATAACTGTCAGTAGGTGTTTTCTTTTCCAAGTTCCTTCAGATGACCCACTGTTGTGTTGGAATCTGTTGTTCAACATCTACTTCCAAATTCTTCAAGAGTAAAGGTATAATGACCACCTTTGTGCATTAGAATATGTTGCAATCTTCATGAATATGCCATTTTTGGCATGACATTATCTTCATTTTTTTATTGAAAGTTTGGTTTAATATTTACTGTAGGTCTGCTACTGGTGTGTAATTTGCAGTTACCTTTGCTTAATCTGTGACACCATGACGCAGCTTGTTGACCACCCAACCGAAAAGTGAATTCTCAGTACAACAATCTTTACTTTTTATAGTCTTCCAGGGTTCGACAGTCTTTGAAGCTTGAATCAATTTCTGGGAATCAATTCTGGTAAATCCTTGAGGTAATGGCAGATTTATTTTCTAATCACTTTGAGAGATCTGTGTTTCATTCACAACTAATGATTTTAAAATGGGTATTTTTCTTGGCTGGATGGTAAGTAAAAAGGCATTTTCTCACATAGGATGCTTGACCTCCTTCTCCTTCCTGTCTAGCTGCATTACAGAATGATGTTTGGTCACAGATTTGGGAGATCATTTTTTTTCAGCACTTAAGTGTTGTTTTGTTAGTCATCCAAAACACTAGCAAGTTAATATTCATCTCTACAAATAAACATGAAAGTGATAATGCATTAGGTAAAGTTTGCCACTGCTGCAGTAGATTATAGAAATGATCATTACAGAGAGTCTGAAATAATTGTTTTCTTTTTAGGAATAACAAAATCTGCAATTCCAGCTCTGTCTGCTTCTTTCCAGAATTTCACAGGGTGCTGTTTTCTATCCTTCACGAATTTTATAAGGCAACAATTACAGGATTAGTTTGAAGTTTGAATAATTGTGAAGTTCTTCCACTGCATGTAGTTTGAAAAGAGGAAAATAATTTTTTAATAGAAGTAGTCTGGTAGGATCATTTTTGGGCAGTGGTAGCTCAGTGGGTAAGGTACTTGACTGACTCACAAAGTTGCCAGTTCAAGTCCCACTAGTGCCAAGTTGCCACTGTTGGGCCCCTGAGCAAGGCCCTTAACCTTTAATTGCTTGTATTCCTTCGGTCCTTGTAAGTCGATTTGGATAAAACTGTCATTTAAATGTCTTTCCATAATATCTGTCAATTCTTTAGAGCAGGTGTTCTCAACTTTCACAATCTTGTTAGTTTTGTGGTCATTTGCCACTCACTCCTTATTAGTGAAATCATGCTTAACTGTTTATAGACCTGAATAATACTTTACCATCATGTTTTTGGAGCAGCTGCAAATAGGGACATACTGGTGACAAGTGGCTAACTGGTGTCCTTCAACTGCACTTGGCTCCCCTTAAATTGTGCATTTATGGTATTAGTTCGGAGTATATAGCTTACAATTCATATTGTTCATTGTTGATTCTGGCATTCGAAGCAGAAATATCGCTTCTATATCACTTTTTCATGTCACTTTCAAGTCCTGTGTTTTGAACTCAGCCTTCCATTTCCAAAGAATGTTTTTCTATCAATGCTGCAGAATGTGCCATAGAAGCAGTTCTCCCTGCTTCAGCTTTCATACGATAAGAATGCTGCAAAAGACAAAGATGATCTTTTGAAGGCCTTGCTGGATCTGTGATGATGCTTTCAAAGAGTTTGAACTTTTACACAACTGAAACTACATCCTCAAGAAGTTGACCTCCAGGTTGCATTGGTGATAGTTCTGTATAAGTGATTTATGGATGAACATTTCATCCATTATGAGCGATTTAATGTGGGTCATATTTATATGGTGTTTAGTAATTAGCATTTTCCTCAATGCTGACTGAACCGGACAAACTGAAGTAGTAAACATGTTCATGTGCATTTTTAAAATCTCCATGTTCCATTTATGGGACAGAAAGCAGTTGACCATTTATTGTGAAAACTACTTTAAAATTGGTGTAGCAATAAACTTCATTAAAACCTGTTCTGCTGTTTTGGCAGAACTGTTCCCCATCTGCTCAACATGTATGCGCACATGATGTACATATGCACACACAAAAAAAACAAACAAAACAACAACCAAAAAAAACCCCACATGGCAGTCCAGTCACAACCTTGTTTTCTTTTCTGCTCATGCGTGCGCACACACGTACGCACACAGAGCTATCTAATGAAACTCTTTACATGTTCTGACCAATACAGAGACTGTATATGTATAGGACATGGGCAGAGGTCTCTGAGATTTAGCATTCACTTGTCTGAGGTCTTTTTTTTTTTTTTTTTTTTTTTTTAAACTGTAGAGCCTGAGAAAAACAAACATTGTTAAGATTAAACTTTTTAGCTCATTAAAATGAAGCAACTGGACAGAGATACATTGAATGATAATACAAACCAAATGTGCTGAATAAAGCAGTAGGCAAGGGCATACTGTGTACTGTTTATAGTACTTCTTGTGTTCCCATAGCCACTAAGGACTTTTAAATAGTCATTTTAATTTTGAATAATTGAAAGGATGTTAAATCTGGGACTATTACATTAATTAATCCGCTTTAATTTAATCTTCTTGAAGTGTAGTTTTGACAAACTGTTTTTTGTTTGTTTTTTTATAGTTTGTTATATTCTTCATTTTTGACTGCCAACTTGTCCTGCAGTTTTCAAGTTATTGACAAGGGACCAACACCAGAATGTTTGGTCAGATCAGGAAAGACATGCTTGTATTCATCTTTTTTCACTGGATGATCGGTTTCCATGTAGGAGCCATTTTTACCCAAAAGGGAATGAATGGTGGAATATTCAAAACCTTTGCAAACACAGCCATGCCCACTCTAACTGCTTACACACTACTGGTTATCAATCACTTGGGACTCCATGGCAACACACTTAACCACCTAGCAAGACCATAACAACCATTTGGTAACACCATAGCAACCACCTGGGACTCCACAGCAACAAATCTAGCAACACCATAGCAACCACCTGGGAATCAGTTAAGCTGCAAAATCACTGCAGTTTTCTTCAGGCAATGCACTTTTCTAGTTTTATATGAGATTCTAAATAAATTATATATTTTTAATTTAAAAAATGGATGTATTTAATTCTGATTAGGTTTATTGTTTTTCTCTGGTCCTGAACTTGAGAGTTGTATGTTAGTGAGTTTAAGAAACTATGGTTCAAGACCCAGCTGAGTGCAGGGACTTTAGGGACTCTTTGTATTGCAGCACATTATAATGGTGTGAATGAGGTTTGCTGTTGTATGTTTAATATTTCCAAAATGTTTCTCTCTCAATAAGGCATTATCATCATCTTGGCTCATACCACATTCATAGTGACTAACTTATGCTAGTTGATGCTTCATTATCCAAGTTCATTGTTTCTTGTTCTTTGGAAACACTGCTAACACTGTATAAGTGAGTCATTTACACGCCAGTTCTGGCTTTTTCCCTGAGAGTTAGCATTTGCGGCTCAATTTATAAATTCACATACAATCAACAACCTACTGGAATATGCCTGAGTTAGGCTTAGGCCTGAGTTACACACATTTACATTAGACACACACACACTTAGAATTCTGTACAGCCTGCAGGCCATGTATCCTGGCTGAACTTTGTATGTTTTGTTGGTTGTTGCTGGAGTAAGTATAGCAATGTGGAGACAATCAGCAGCCTGAGTGACTGACGAGCCAAATCCGAGGTCATGCAAGACTGGAATTTCCTTATATATTACAGTAAGGATGGGTTTGGAATACACAACCTGAAATTCCAGCATGAATACATACATCTTAGAGGAATTACTCCTCTATCAGCCTGATGACTGATGTAATTTTGGGCACCATATCTCACATACAAATGAAATGGTGTAGTGACCTTATAGAGCTTGTTGATTACGTGTAACCAACATTTTGTGTGTGTTGTTTTGCATATGCAAGGTATTTGGAGAGCCCCTTTAATGTGTGTTTGCAAGAGAGAAAGAGGAAGACAGAAAATGTGGATGAATTCTTAACAGCATTTTTTTAATCATACAACCAAAGCACAGTGTGTGTGAAAGGCAAAGGACGAGTGACCAAGTTACTTTTCTCCCAGTCATTCAAAATCTGTTATGCATGCGCACACACACGCACACACACACACAGTGCTGATCTTGTGCTTGTTAGTCTATTTGGTTGTCTTTTTTTAATTTATTTTTTTAATAATGACTTTGTTCATTTACAAGTTACTTGAACTGTTGCTCATGCAGGACAGTATGCCTCAGCTGAAGCCAACCATAGTACTCTCCTCAGAGGACTTCATTTTGAGAAACAGACAAGGAAGGTGAAACGGCTATGAGGACAAACAAACAAAGCAAAGGAAACACAGAAGGGGGGGGGGGTTGTTTTGGTTGAAATAATTCAGACATCACTCAGCCCCAGTCATTCCATTGTGTGATCCCCAGCAAATAAGACAGATGACTTGGGCATCGACTCAAAGCATGACGATGACTACTGTGATGTCCTTTATAGAAACCTGGTTGGATGCAAAAATTCCTGGACTCTGCACTCCACCAGCAGGACGCCTCATTCACAAAGAAGTGGTGGGCTGTGTTTTTACGTTAAGCAGAAGTTGAGTGATCCTAAAGAACTTTCACATATATGCTCACTTGAGTTAGATGTCGACCTTTTTAATTTACCAATAGACCTTTCCTCACCATCTATATTCCACCATAGGCCCTCCATGAGACCTAGTGTCTTGCTAACGCATAATAGAAAGTCATTGCCAAGACACACAAAGCATAATGGTACTAGAAGAGATAAACCTTTATAAAATCAGTGCTACAGCACTATCTCAGGAACATTTCATGGAGTCTCTCACACTCCTATGGGACAGTGATCACAATATGATCTTTGTCATGCTGTGATACTGCTAAAGACTGCATACCATCAAGAAAAGGCACCAGACAAGTGAAACAGCTTACTAACAACAAAAGAATGTCTTTAAAGATGCATGTCGGGATGATTTGGATGAAAATGCAGACACAATAGCATCATATACATGTCTCACAGAATGCTTGCATCTCAACTTAGACAAAAACTATTTTAGCAAGATCAAGGTTTGGTTCACCAAAGAAAGTTAAGATTTAAATATATAAAAAGGAACGCTACCTTTTAAAGTGTTGATAAAAGTACTGTACAAAAAAAAATAAAAAATAAAAAAAATAAAATGTGAATTTCAGAGAGCAGTGGAGCAGGTAAAGACAAAATATAAGGATAAATTAGAAAATAAACTCCAAATGAAAGATGACATTTACAGCAAAAAACTGGCTAAGATCAAACATCATATTCAGGAATCTTATTCATTTTCCCCTGACCAGCTTAATGATTCTTATTGTAGATTTGATTAATTTATTTTAGATTTGAAGAATCTAGCCAAAATACGGCACACAAGCAGGGGCCATTTTTGTATTACCAATTACCAATCAAGGAGCATGAGGTTAAATCTCTGCTCTTGATCGGGTCCAGCAGCCTTTCTGCAGTTCTGTTTCAAGTCTCTCAAGCTGGTCTTATATTTTAACTAATATTTTTGATCCTATTTTACGTCCATCATGTTTTACATCTACCACCACTGACTTTGTTCCTAGGAAATCCAGTGTAACTTGTCTCTGTGACGGTACCAGCATCTGTATATCAAATTCAGATTCAGTAATATTGTACAAATTTGCAAATGATTAGTGGGCTTGATGTATAATGATGATGAGACAGCATACAGGGACATGATCTTTAGTATAATCGAGTTGGGTTGAGAAAACATTGAGAAAAAGGACCTGATGATGGACATCACAAAAAGGAAGGTACACCTGCCACCTCTGGCCATTAATCGTCAGTGGGCGCAGAGTGTTGACTTACTGATGTGAAAGACTTAAGCAAGAGGATAACACTGCTGTCTTGCTGGGAAAAGCTCATGAAAAGCTTTTCTTTGTAAGACAGTGTAGATAATATGGTGTGATTAGAAACTGTATGCAGCACTTTTCAAGAGTTGTGGTGGAAATGTGTAGACCTTTTCAATACATGTCTGTTATGATTATTCAACGGCATATGAGAGTGATCGGTCAGAGAAGGGGTGTGAACACCCATCTGTTGCCTCCATATTCATCAGTAGAATGGAAAAGGCGGCAATAAAAATTTATATTTGTAGTTCACACACAGCACAGGAAAGTGCTCCCTTCTGGTAAAATGCCATACCACAATGTTACTGTATATCAATGTATTTTGCTGTTTTTATGACTTTTATTGTGACTTTTAATGTGTTTAGAGTTTTTTAAACAACGTATCAGATGTGTGGAGGTTTGTTGTTTGTGTTTGAAGGGTATTGAAATAAATTCCTCACATTGAAACCTTGAAATCTGAAACTAATTTCATACACATTACATTTGCTAATCATTATTCACACATTGTTTGTACTTTTTTCCCCCTAAAGCATTCACAGATTACCTTTTTGCCTGCATAGTTTTTGCTAGTCTGTAAATGCAATCTTGTAATTTGACTTGTAAACAAAATGGATTTAAAAACTTCTGGGTTATTCTGGGGTTCAGCCTCTTCAGCTCTCTGGAGCCTCCATGAGCAACATCCTTGAATTACATACCCCGAAACATGCAGTTCAAAAAGAGAGAGATTTTGGTCAAAATTCCGGAAATGTAATTGCATGCGTTAGCTGTGTAATCAGTCATTCCTAAGCAATAGAAAAACTTAAATTGTGGTTCATAACATGAATGTTTTAAAAACAATTAGAATTTATAGTGGTATGACTGTACTCTAAATTTAGATGATATTTACAACAGTATATTAAAACTCTAGATAAATCATTGTCCACAATTAATCCCTGTCTTCATGTAAAATTACTTTTGACAGGAAAATAACGGTCAGGAACTGACAGGACTAACTGTCCATGACTAACCCATTTACCAAGTAATCCATTAACTCACACACCCAGTCACACCATTGTTAATCACAGACAAGTTGAGACAGGTTGATTCCAGATCTGACAATCTGCCTGAGGAAGTCAGACCAATACGAGGACTAGACACTGCCTACAGTAAACACAGTAGAAGACTGTTTGCTCCTCTTGCATGGAGGCTCATATGAACACACAACATTGAGTCATAGATCTGGTCTCATGAGAGTTCAGAATACACATCATGGATAAGGATCTCAAACACACACACACACACACACACACACACACACACACACACACACACACACACACACACACACACACACACACACACACAGATAAATGTTTTGAAACAAACAAACTCACACGGTCTCCAACTATGTTTACAGCAAATGACTAGTGTAGTCAGTGAGCAGTGTAAGATCAAAAAACATTGCTCATTTTGACTGGTAATGACAAATTCTCTTTTTTTTCCCTTTTAGACAAAGTGTTTTAGAATTAATACTTGATTTTCCAATTAATTAAATAATCACAGTGCAAATATGTCTTGTAAAACACTAGAGCATACTCAAGGTAAGATTTTTATTACTTTTCACTTCTAATTAAAATAAATCTGATGGACAGTACTAAATCATGGCAGGAATTTTTTTTTAATTCTGAATTTACAACTCTGGTAGTTACTAATATATCAGAGTGCAGTCACTATAAATGTATTGTTTCTTGCTATTGTATTGTGAAATACATTGTGTAAGCATGTATAGGGAAATACGAAATGATTTCTGGTCCAACAAATATAAACACTACATGTTGCAGCAGAGACCGAATTCCCAATTCGGCAAAGATTCTGGCACCTTTTACCTACTATAAAATGACTAGTACATCCTTCCTTTTAATCCTTCCTTATTTTAATCCTGTGCGAATTACCATGTCATATTCCTTTAAAAAAAAAAAGTTCTCACACTTTCGTTCAAGCATAGAAACACTCTAGGATTAATTTATTTGCATTATATAGCTTGGCATTTACTTGTGTGGTGGTTTGGCATCATGATGTCCGTCAGCTTTCTATGACGTCCATCAGTCCAACCCTAGCTCAAACCCAAGTTGTTACTAGAAATGATTTTATTAAATAGCCATCTGTAAAAAGCAGTCACAAACATTACAAGGGGGGCTGTGGTAAAATATCATGAAAAATGTCAGTAAAACTACACGCACACAACCATGCCAGCAAACATTAGTATTAGTGTCAACTTCTGTGTCTCTAAATATCTATTCTTTCAAATATGGCAACTTCCAATTACTGAGGAAATGGAACAAAAATATTGCCATTCATTTTGCTTTCTTTTTTAAAAAGCAAAAAGTTTCTACAATTTTTTGTTAGATTTCTAAATAACAGCCTAGCAGAGATAAATATAAGAATATATTTATATTATATTAAAAACTTGTAGCCAAGGATACAGAAAAACATCCTTTGTGAAATATACAAAACCTGAAAGATCACAGCATTTATGAGAAACACTACTCTCCTAACAATAGCTATAGCATAATGCCTATTAGCAAATATATTAGAAAATAACATTCGTTTGTAACTTTGCTAAATGAAGACGAAGAAGACAAAGAAGATTTAACCACAAAAATTAAACAATACTCATCCTAAATGTATTTTCAAACAAAGTGACAGAATAACTTGAGAAGGGAAGGCATTTTAGCTTCCACTGCAGCCTAACTACACTTTAGGTCTAGAAGTGATGCTCTGTCTCCATTCCTCTACCACTGAACACAGTCAGTAAAGGTGCTAATTGTATGGAGAGCCCCATCCCCTGTTCTAGTCGATGTTTGGGACCCCAGGTCAAACTGCCCTCTCAGCAATTGCACTGCACTGTTGTTCTGGTCTTTCTGCAGTGTATGAACGTTTGTGGGGGGGGGGGGGGAGTAACTTTCAATAGGGCTATTGGTTGATGCACTAAAATTTCATAGTGAGAGTCACTCAAGAAGCACTGATTTTTTTTCAGTTGTGTATTTAAAGCCATCATGCACGTGTTCTTACTTTATCAGCAAAGTTAATTTTGTGTTACAAACAGGGGCATCCCCCACCCCCTTCCTAACTGCTGAGGTTCATATGTTGGATTCCACAGAGAACCTGTAGGAAGGGCTCCCTACAGACATTCATAATTAGATTTATGTACACCTGTGGCAAGTATATCTCTTCAAAAACCCTCATTATGCTGAAAGGGTTACAAAAGCATCACAGAGACAAAAAGGAGTACAAATTTAAAATGCATGGCTCAACCGACAAGAGATTTCAGATGCTTGTTCCCAAAAACTTCCTGAAGGCCTCCAGTAAATCTGGTTTATATGAATATATATAATGCAGTGTATAACAGTTAATGAAGTTAAAATTCTATATGGAACAGCACAGTAAACAGGCTTCCCAAGTGCACTTGCAGTCATATCATATAAATCAATGCAGGCTATTACAGCAGCACAGAACAGTTCTTATGTTTTTATACCATCACCAAAAACTAAATTTAGAAATTCACCATTTTACATTAGACCCAACATGTCAGTTTGCATTGTAAACACTTGTCTTGGTTGCAAAGAGAGAGGGTGTTTTCACAAAATATTCACAGACATGATGTAACCAGAGACTTGCATATGGCCTTTCGATCACAACTAACCAATTGTAACAGTTAATTCCATAAATTAACACTAGTTCTAAGGCATCCACTATTTGCAGTGTGGTGAAAACCAATAGAGCAGCACTGAACAGTTCAATTTTAAACTCAGTCACCAGCTTTTTACATTATATGCAAACTGCTACTGTAAACATTTAAAATTCTTTAATGACTATGGAGGGCAGGGGAAATGCCAAATCTATATTTCTATGTCTATATATTTCTATAAATTAAGCAAGCTGCTCAATCAAATTTCCACTTCATCAGAAAACTATTTCACTGACATCTAATCTTTTTGATGGCATCTTCAGGAAATGGAGGACAAAGTGAGAATGTCATGTGTTTATGGCGGGTAGTTACTATGTCCATGTTGCTTCATGTCAGACTTGCGAGACTGATCTTGGACCCGGAATTGCCCCTTGCGGCTATATTTAAATCACATTAATCTTATACAGTCACTGTTCTAAGATAGCTAGCACAACACAGGATGGCTACTGCTTGTGTTCAGCAGAGAAGACTCAAAGTAATTATGGTTGTGTGTCATCATCAGCATGGTGATGACAAACATTACAAACATTCACAGCTCTCCTAATCCAGTCCATCACTTATAGGGCAAACTGCATCAGAACCGGTGTGATACACAGGCAAAAGAGCGACAACCACCTATCCCTCACTCCCCAAGTAAATCTGCACAGATCTCAGAAGCATGATCAGCAAGTCACTTATCCAGCAGTGAGCGAGTGACCGAGCGAGCAAGAGAGAGAGAGCATGGCTACAGTTTATAGAATTAAAGGCCTCTGTGCGGAGCTGTGGCTATTGTGGTGTCATTTAAGTTAAACTCAATTTGTGCAGTGGATCCACACTTTGGTGGTGGTGGTGGTATAACACAGCTCAGAAATGATGGCTGCCCAGGGCAGCTGGGTTCTGCACTGGGACAGAGGGAACAAGGTCCAGCTCTGAAGTCCCAACACTGAGCACTGTTTAATGTCTCTACAACTCTTAGATTAAACAAAACACCAAATTGTGCAAAGATTCTCCAGGACTCAGATGCATGTCCTCTTCAAGGTGGCAATTCTCCAGAGGCCTGGTCGATGATTCACACAGAAGCACAATAAGCAGAAACGGGCCCAAACCCAACAAGGATATGGTTCTGTTTTTGGAGCTCTGTGGTTAGTGAGTGAGTGAACAGTTTGTGTACACAGGGGAAAATCCAACGACAAAGATAAAGGCAGCATGATGCAAGTGAGAGACAGAGGTGAGTGCAGGACAAAAAAAAAAAGAAGCTTTTGCTGGGTTTAAACACTTAATGGTTCTGAACTAGCACAATATGCTGTGTTTTTTGTTTTGTAATTATTTATGCAATTGCCTACATGTAAAAACATTTTCCACACATAATACCAAACATAAATGTATATGTTTATATAACAAATCTTTCCCTTTTAATAAAGAAAAAAAAGACACAAAGATTATGCAAAAAGCATTTTGCCAGGTATGACAAGGAAGGTTCCATTGTTTTTTCCTCATATTTTTGCTCTTAAAATGTGTGAAACACACACACAAACAGACCTGCTGGATGATCTTGTGGCTCATTTTGTTGATGCTGGCTAATTGGAGTGTTATACTTTCAACTCCGGACTTGGGGCAGGTGCGTGTATATTTGTGCATGTGTGAAATTTACAGCTAAATCTGACAATGCATGTTTGAGGTGACATTTAAATTTATTATTCATTATGCAAATGCGCAGAGGGGTGCTTTGTACACATGCAGAATGCATGGGCTGATAATTAACTCAGTGGAAGGAATAAAAAGATGAACACATGAAGACAACAAGAAAGATGTAGAGATATGCGAGGGAAGCATTTCTCCATCTCTGAGTGGAGAAGACGGTGGAAGAACTGCACGGTAACCGAGGGGAAAAAGCAATGAGAGGGGAAAGCAAATGTCTAATCTATATCAGAGGTGAGGAAAAAGTCTGCGGTACAGAGCAATGAAGAAACAAGCAACCGGAAGACTAGAAAAAAAAAAAAAAAAAAAAAAAAAGAGAAAAACAGCAAGAAAAAGAAGAAAGAAATGAGAAGAAGAGATGTCAGGCTGTGGTAGAAAGGGAAAGCAGGAGAGACAAAACGAGACAAAGAGAGACTGAGAGAAGCAGGAGTTCTCGGGTTTCTGCACCACAGTCTATGTCTGGGTCTCCGTGGGAGACAGACGGAGCAGAGTGTTCTCTCTGTCTGCCAGACCTGTCAGCATGCCAAGCCTCCAACCATCACAGCTGTCTAACATGGCCTCACACTCTCTCTCACACACTAGCACACATTCACAAACCACTTACAGATAAAGCAGTGTGAGGAAGCAAGGGGGGGGCCCCCATTTTGAAAGATCCAGACATTTATGTCTACCCTGAGCTCCAGTATTCTGTTACAAGAGCTGCTAGGGCAGATTTGCATTTCAGCAGTAAACTATGATGTTCTGAATATATGCATTTACACTGTGTGTACTGTAGCTTTGTTTGTGTGTGTGTGTGTGTGTGTGTGTGTGTGTGTCCAGCAGACTGTGGAAACTGAATCATATATATGGCTATTGACGCAGCAGGGCGTTTGGGGTAAACACTCCAGCGCACATAGCTGTCTGTCTGCAGGCAAGCATACTGAACAGAGACTTCTGATATGGATGTGTGTTTATGTCCTTTACTGAAATGCGTAGGCTCAGTATTAACCATTTGTACACATGCACACCTCCAGTTCTGATTCCCTCACAAGCTGTTGCACATTGCTGACTTCACAAATCTCTCTCCCATCTCCCACCCTCCATCCCACCCCCAAGCTTCCTGAATGTTACTGAGATATTAACTGCCAGTTGTAAGTCAGATGTGGAGACCTGAACCAACTAACAATTTAATACATGTGGCTTCATTTCACAATAATGCTCAAACTAAAACCTGGACTCCAGCACCTCAGGGCAAACATGGATGAGCTGAGAAAGATTAAATGAGGAAAAAAAAAAAAAAAAAAAACAAGAAAAATTCCCAGAGGTAAGCTTCACCCATCCAGCAGCCAGCTTCACTGGAGGAGGTACAGGAAGGTGCTAGACATTGACTAAATAAACACACAGAGAGAGAGAGGCAGATTGAGGTGGGAAGGGGAGAGAAAAATAAGCGAGGAGGTTTGGTTGCAGGGCATTGTGTTCAAAAACAAGAAAGAGAGGAAAGTGTCTTACAATACATTCTGTCAGAAAATGAGGAGGATTCCATTCTTTTGCTAAATTAATTATACTGTATTATGCACATCATAACTGATTCACAGGTGCATTTTTCATCGTTAGCCAAGCGGAACTAAGACAAGCCTTGGGGGAGTTGTGGGGATGGGGGGTGCAGTCTGCATGTCAGATGTGTCTGTGCAGCTGATGGAGCTCAAGCTCAGACGCAGACGTGGGGGGAGGGAGTGCCAGACAAGACACCAGACGGTATTTTTGGCCCCCTTGCGAAGTACACAGGAAAATGGAGCTTCTTTCTCTCTTCTATCTGACATACACAACAGTGCAGAAGCATGAGAGGATGACATGCTTGCACCTGCACAAACTATAAATAATTGCATCTGCTGTTGCCTGTAACCCTTTAACTGCTGCTCCAAGGCAACAACCCCACTGTGACAACATCACTCCGTAGAAGCCAGGTCTTAGGACAACAAAAAGCCGTGAGGTCAAAAGGTCATGAGATATGGCAAGTCAATGGCTCTGAAACAATCCAGACCAGTTTTTGAACAATATGCAGACTGCTCCCTTAGACTTTTTTTTTCCCCTCTGTAGCAAAAGCCCTCATAAGCCTTCAGGGGAATAATCCATCATGTTCTGAGCTCTAGGCAGCGTGGTGACATGGTGATGTAATGTGGGCATTCCCCACATCAACTCTGACTGAACATGCTTCTGTTCTTTCCGGTACACAATGGTGGTTAACACGTGAGTTCAGCTGACCTCCTCCAGTGAAAGCACAAGCACACCTACAGCTGACTTCAACAGATTGCTTCTCTCTCCAGTCTCAATAGAAATACATTTTTTATGACATGAAATGGCACAAAAATAGCCCATGGTGTTTTACTTGTACAACATGCCTGGTAGATCACTGATAGAGGATTTACTTTCTGGTTGACCCTGTTGTGACCACGGACACAAGTCATTGTTTTCTCCCAGACCAACTGCCCCCACTCAACATCACCCACTCCCACAGCTCCACCCTCAACTCCCACAATCTAGCTGGGCAAGCACCCCCCACCCATCACCATGGCTACACACACACACCATAAAATTGGGTCAACTCCGGTTTACAAAAACAAATTCATAAGGAAACTCTCACAGCCGACCCAGACCATCCCAAAACAAACAGCATGCTGAAGGGAAATCACGTAATCTTTTCCATTTACATAGTCACACTTAACCACCAGTCTTCCGAACATGACTCAAGACTCGTCGCCTAATCCTCCACCCATCTAGAGAAGAGAAGGCCTCCACCCATCTAGAGACGAAGAGGAGGAGTCCTACACAGACAATTCACTCACCTTGTCCAGCGGTTTCTTCAGATGCAGGTGGAACTTCTTTTTCATGTCGTCCAGAAGCTGTTTAAGCTGTGGCTCCTCCACGGTGCCCTCATGCCTGCGGCTAAGTTGCAGGTAACAGGGCCACTTGGCTGAATCAAAGCCCCAGTGGCACGTCCTCTTGTCGGGAGACTTGTGTGAGTGCATCACGAAGTTCTGCGGTGAGAACAGCAGCTGGCATTCCATGCATTGGATACATGGTGCATCTAGCTGCATGTAGAAGTGGGGCAGGAAGAGGCCCTGGCACTGACCCAGGCACTGGTGTTCCACCTGGAATCCAGCCTCAGCATCCTTGAGCAAAGGCAGGGTGGACATCTCAGAGGGCAGGGCAGTGCCCTGGCGCAGTAGAGCATTGCAGAGGCGCTGAGCATCTGTGAGGGTGATGAGTCCACAGGACGGTGCGTTGAAGGGCAGGATGCCCAGCACCTTGAGAATGTGCAGTTGATTGGCATCACAGCGTGAGCAGTAGACATAGAGCTCATCACACACAGCATTGATCTGCTGCAAGGAGAAATCCCTCAGCACCGAGTTCAGCACCTGGGGAAGGCACAGTCGCTTCTCACCACCCACCACAAAACAAGAGATGGACTCGCCCTCCAAGACAGAGTGGGTAAGCTCCGTGGAGCTGTCACAGGGCACCAGCAGGGGCCCCACGCCCAAGACTGATGGTGAAGGCAGTGGTGCCACACCACCCGTCAGGCTGGGCTCCTGGCCTGTCTTTGCTGAGAAGGCAGCAGGACCCCCCAGCGAACTCTGGCTGCTCAGGGTGAACTGAGCCAGAGTGTTCTTCAGCCCAGGGCTCAGATCCAGGGCCTTACCCACCGTGGTCACATGGAGCTCCTGACCCTCTGTGCCTCCTTCAAAACAGGGCTCATCCTCCACAGGTTCCTGCTTCACTCTGGTGGCCCTGGATAAAAGCTCCACACCACGCCGCATCAGCTTCATCTCTGCCATCACACGCTTTTTAATGGGTGCATCCTCGAGCTGCTCTCTGTACAGCCTCTTCATACTGCTGTGAAATGAGATTTGGTCTTTGAAAGGAGTCTTCACATTTGTCTGAGCACTAGCCATGGTAGCCATGTAGAGATTACTGGTCTTTCCTGTGTGGGCTGGGTTTTGGTTCAAATGCTCCTTCTTGTTCAAATGTTTTAAACTCTACGAATAATAAATTCTCAATCACCGGACTTCATGCATGATGGAGATGGAAGTGTGGTTTGCTGAGCTTTCTGTAAAGAGAGAGGAAGATTTTTCTGTAAATAAAAGCAACATTAACATACAAAACTAAGGATAAAAGTTCTAAAAAAAAAAAAAATGCTATTTAACCTTATTAAATTTAAGATTAATTTACTATTATAGTTAGATACAAAAAGGTAATTTTATGGCCTTATCCAATCTGCTATAAAAGATAAAATGACGTTTAACTTAATTCATACTGGTATAGCACTGCAACACAACGTTTGTCAAAGTTAAATTAAGTTCTTAGTTACCTACTTTATCCATGTTAAACGTTGCAATGTAAAAAGGCAATCGTTCACCTAATAAAGTGAACATTATTACCTTGTACCAGAGTAGAACGTACTCCAATTTAGAAGCATATTGTTGCTGTCTGCTGACATCTTGCTGACCCCATTAACATCGTTAGAGAACTTGATAAACTAATACCATTCAACAAAGTAAGTGTACTGTACTGGAAAAATGTCAAAGCAGTGAAGACTGGGCTACATTCAACCTTTATGATTACAACAGACAAGTCTTTTCACTCTCTAACCTTTATAGCCTCCTGTCAGTGTTTTATGTGCTGTTATGTACTGCATTTGTTTAAAATGTACCAATATGTTCATATGTATCAATACTGCAAGGTAAATAAAACATTTTTAAAAAATCAACATTCAACCTTCCCCTCATTACCATGTGAAGGAACAACCCTTTCTGAAGAAATTTTATGATTATTACAAATCAGTTGCTACAACCTCATATTTCTATATACACACACAAGAATACATGGGATGATAAATTCTTCTTTTTCCACCATAACTAAAAATAATATGAAGAAACGCTTAATTACGCTCGATTAATAGTAAAAATATGCAGCAGGCTAAAAGTGATGCTTTTGTATAATTTTCTAGAATAGGGTGTTCTAGGATGATTTTATGTATCGTTGTATAATTTTGTAATGCCTGTTGGATCGTAATTCTACTCGATTTAGACGCTTTTCAGAATCTTATTACCTGCGCAAAAGCAATGTGTCACCCCTCAATGAAGCTCACAAGGACATCCCGCTAACCCCCCCTTCCCCTCCCCGTCCTTCCTGGCGACTTGCCCCCGCACAGCAGCGCAGCTCAGCCCCACTGGAGCAACGGCATGTAGGGAGACGGCAGTGGTAGTGCCGATCATTCTCGCTCTATTCCCCTCAGCCTATGCGCTACCGAAGCTAGCCAGAATTAGAAACTGTGGTTTATGGTTATATCAATTAGTGTTTGTAATCTCTCATATATATATATATATACATACACACACACACACACACACACACACACACTAACATTTTGCTTGGTTGGGTAATTGTTTAAACAATGCTTAGCTAGCATTTTCCCCGTCATTGGTGGCATCCAAAGAATACTCCAAGACTTCTACACACCCCAAAAGGATCTACACTAAAAAGAGGACGTTAAAGCTAGCTAGCCTTTTAGCTATGTCATGTGCTAATGGTACAAAACAAGACAACATCGGTATGTTAAAAATCAAACTCTTCAGGAAAATTCAAGTCGTTCTCTACATAATCTTAGCAAAAACAGTCTTCATTCTTTCAATTCGTAAAATTGAGACGTAAACTAGTTATCTAGCTAGCCATCTTGGCCGATAAACGTTTGTTCTGCGTGTCCCCGTATCATCGCGTGCTAGTCCGCTAGCGCATTGCCTTCCAGCCTCCACCGCTTTGCAGCTACGACTAATGAATAGTTCAACGACTATCGAGCGCTAGCTAACTAGTCCAAGAAATTGCTTTAAATGTCCCTCTCAATGCAAAGGCGTGATAAAGCCTTGGACAAACGGTAAAAATATACACACTCGTGTTGTGAACAAACATTTCATACACGTAAAGACATACTTGAATAGGATTTAAAGGACTTGCCACTGAGTGATTTCTCTTCTCGCACCACAGTCACCAAGGCGCAGGCAGAAACAGCGCTCAGACAGCCACGACGTCAGAACACAAGCTGAAGCGCAGACGTCACTACACTCCAAATGGGCATGCCTCGGAAACTGCGCGCGGGTGTCCGTCTGTCTCGCAGTCTGGCGCGTGGAAACAAACCGTCGGAACTTCATCATCCGCCGACATGACGTATCGGCTTGAGTCCCTGGTGACTTCTGTTACATTCAAAGATATTACATATTAAGGAATGGCAGCTTTGAAAAGCGGCCTTGATAAAAACAAGTTCAAATTCTGAAACGATTCGGCGATTGTGAAAGGCTACCCAAACCCGCTTGTAATCAATACTTTTCGATAAAGCACCGAGATCCTTTTGGTTATAGCTATTCTAGTGGCGTATGTATGAAATAAGACAAATTAAACGGGAACTTGTAAGGGCTACGAAAAGAGAAAGTCAATGAAATCGTAGTGACACTGTTAGACGTGGCCTTCTTTCATCCAGACACGATATAGCAAATTCTTAACCAAAACGTTATCAAAAACTTCGCTTCCTTTACACTTTCGAAACAATTAGTAAAGAGCACTAAACATCTTGAGAAATGAGATCAAAGTGCATCAGAAAAATGGGTAACAGCAGCTCTTTTTTTATGAGGAGCCTGCTGATATATATTTGAAAACGACCAATAATTCATCATTTATTCCATTTTGTTTATGTTGCCGCAAGAGCTCGCAGTAGCATGATAGCCATACCCGCTACATGACTAAAGCAAGGTAACCAAGTCTTTACTATGACTAAGATCTGGCCTTCCCAGTAGCACTAAATGTTCGAGGCCTTTTTAAGAGAAGCTTTAAGCTTTTATTTAACATGTGACTGCTGTAGGTTATTTGTTGCTGCCCGTATTTTTTTTATATTTGCATTTCATTTTATTTTTTGCTATTGTATTTTGTGCTTTGCTTTATTTGTATATCTATACATTTATTTCCATTTATTCCTTAAAAGGATTTTGTAAATATTGTTTTAAAAAGTCAAATATACATTATTAGTATGAAATTTCAATCTAAAATGACCTCATTCTAAGACAGATGCACATTAATTAGACCCTGAGTTTGGATAAATCTCCATCACTCTTGAAATCTTGTTTATACAAAATGCTTAGTCTCTTGCTACCACATGTGAAAGTTATTCCTAAAAAGAAAGCTCAAAGTAAATATTCTAAAACATTCTGTGTTCTAACAGTTTCTGTGTGCTCTATGATTCGTAGCCTGGAGCTCATGGAGAAATTTGTTTGATCACTGGTCATCGTATCTCCATGCAGGATGGGGTGCTGCCCCCCCCCCAAGTTCTGTTTCCCGTTGGGGAACCATTTGTTTAGTACTATTGAAATGGTAAATTGGAGAGGCTAAACTGTGGCAGCTTGAATTTACCTACACCAAACCTAACACTTAATGTCCTTCACCCCACAGCAACAGCAGGTCAAGCTCAGGTGAGAATTTTGTAGCAGCCTAAAAATACTGTGTTACAACATGGCTGGAGGTGTAGTTTTTTTCCTTGTTGAACATGGGCTTATTTGGTATTCCAAATTAAATCAAGATCTTATATGCATGTACTAGAAATAAGTCCAAAGATCTTGAACAAACAACCCAGTAAATATACAAATTAGTGTGTCAGAACCTCCCCCCCCCCACTATGCTTAATTTACATCCACAGCACCAACTTTGTATCTAAAGAAACCTAATGTTTATTATATTGTTTACATCAATCCAGTAAAATTTAAGAATAAGTGTCATGCAAATATAAAACCATTTGCTGCAGAAATTAGTTTAGATCAGATGTAGAAATGTGTTAAACTAAGATGTGGATCTTATGTCGGTGTAAGCACAGCCAAGCCCATTGTGGACAGCAAATTGCACCACTAAGCGGCAGTAGTGCGAGAGCCCAGGTGCAGTCGCATTACTAGAGGTGTAAAACATTTTTTACATTTTTACATTTTAACATCTCATGTATTGCAAAACATAATTCCATCTTGATATACATGATTGCCCTCTAGCTGATATTTAATGTGACACTAAAGTGTATAGTATAGAAAAGAATGAGAGCAATGTGTGACTGGGGAAATACAGCCATCCTTCAATGAGTCATGCAGTTAAATCAGGGTTCTGTCTCCATTACAGTCTGATGGAGTAAACACCAAATACTCACAAGAGAACTGCTTCAGAAATATCTGACAAAAAAAAAAAAAAAACCCTCACAAAGATACTAGATAAAAGTTATTGCAAGCTATAGCGGCAAATTTCATGATGGTTGTTCAGGGCAACATCCCCAGCCAGCGAGAGTGGTTGCGGCACAGAGTATAAATTGGAGAAATTATAACCAATGTCAAGCCCACCATGGAAGCTTATGAACAGCAAAAGAAACTGTACAAATAAAAAGGTTAGAGCCAGAGAGAGAATGAGAGAAGCAAAATGCATGCACACATCACAGTTGTCTCTGATGCTCTTCCTCATTAAATACACAGGGTTACATTATTTTGAAGGGTACCTTTACTCTGGCCTCCCGAGGGAAGAGATCTCCCATACCATAGGGGAGATCACAGTAAGACAAAGTCACCAAGTAAAGCTCATTATGTAGAATCAGTCATCAACAGACCTCACAACAGGAAGATTCCCAGGTGGTCTTGTCAGAGCCTGCACTATTCACTACAGAGAATACAAAATACAAAATGGAGTGCAACCAGACTGAAACCACATGCAAGTTTAGTGTAGGCTGTGCACATCTTTTATATGCAGTCTAACCTTAATGTCTCAGCACACGTGAACACTACTTTGATGGCCAGGATTTTTGCCAGCAGGAAACTGCTTTAAAGGAATCCACATACAGTGTACAGATTTGAACTGACCTTATGACCCCAGTGGTCCTGCTGTGACCTCTTGACCCCTGCTGCTCTATGTAGTAAAATCAGGTGAGCCATTTCACAGGGCTGTAAAGGTCAAGTTACAGTAGGAGCACCATTTGTTTAGTCTGCACTGCATCCAAGATTATTCCACATACAAAAGCAGCCACACGTTGAGAGGAACTGAAGCTGTAAAGCTGTGAGCTCAAAACACTCACTGTAGTACCCTGTAAAACACGTGAAAGCAGCTTTATCAATCATCAAAGAACAGCAGCAACATATAACTAAATACTGAGCATGTGTATTTTTCCTGTTTTTATTTTAAACAGCATATTTAAGTGATGCTTCATTAAATAAGATGACTTTTTTCCACCTTAAGATGACTAAAAGCAGTAAATTGTCAGTATCCATGTAGCCAAAAAAACCCCAAAAAACTATTAAAACACTTTTAAATGAAGATCAATTAAATACTTTAATTACATAAACAGAAAAAATATGATGTTCTGGTCCATTAATAGTCTTTCATGCTGTGCATGGTTACAGTCAGTGACGGTGAGAGCTTGTGTTCTCCTCGTGCCCCAACAGTGACTAGGGCTTTTAAATGACCCTGATGAGGAGTGCATAAAGATTTCTAAATTATTCAATCATTTGTTGCACGAGAGTGCCAGTGAGTTCCTTACTTTCAAAATCTGTGACAAAACTGAAGTTTCAACATGTGCTAAGGTTAAGAGTGTGTAAGTATTACTTAATGCGCATTAGTAGTTTGGTCACATGTCCACTTAATGCACAGCTATACCAAAGCATTCAGGTAATTTTTCTGTATACCAACGCACAGATTAGAGACATGGCTTAGTCTAACTGGGGACTCATATTTTTTAGATTTTATTTTTATTTTTATATATATATATATATATATATATATATATATATATATATATATATATATATATATATAGAGAGAGAGAGAGAGAGAGAGAGAGAGAGAGAGAGAGAGAGAGAGAGAGAGAGAGAGAGAGAGAGAGAGAGAGAGAGAGAGAGAGAGAGAGAGAGAAGAGCAAGAGCAAGAGCAAGAGCAAGAGCAAGATGCAAACTTGACTGAAAGATGATTTATACATGCCTTATGTTCCATAACATTACAACAACAACAAAAAACAAAAATAGGCTATAACAGGCTAAAAGGCAAATAATATTTCACATGAACATGTACAGAATTAAGAGGGAACTAGGGAAATGGGAAAAATAGAAAAGAAAGAAAAATCTAACAGGTCAAACATACCTTAAGCAACTACTTATGTGGTGAGGCAGCTATGCACTCAGCCTTTACTGAGAGGCCTGCAATGTAGCCAAAAATGTCAGGCTTCTGTAGATTTTATTACTTTTTGGTCCTGTGTTGTTGCCATGAATGGTTGAGCTCTTCAGATGTGTTTCTAGCGTACACATACTTTCCCTTTTCTCACGGAAGGTTTACTTAGCCTCTCACATTTAAGGGTTTTCTAAATGGTAATGCCTGGGTTTCTTGATTCTCTGATACACTTACAATGGTCTATACTGATGCCCCATATCCTTCAACTTACTGTCGACAATCCCACATTTCACCATTTTGAGCCAACCTTTTTTTTTAACAAAATAAAAATCTTAATACAAGATCGTTGATGATCTACATAGACCACCACATCATTAAATATAAAAAAAAGAGAAAGATACAGTTTAAAATAAATGTACTCTGGAGGACAATGCTGGGGACCAAGACGTGAAACTCTACAAAAACATTTCCAACACATCCTTTATGGTTTTGTAATTTTAAAAAGAGGTGTAGCTCTATTGATTTCCTTAGATAAAACATTTCTCCCCCACAAAAAAGACAACAAAAAACAAACAAAACAAAAACAGGTAGAGGGGATGATGGGAGGAGCCAGCAGTAGGAAGGTCACACTCGCTCCATCCCACACCCTCCTGACATCAGGGGAGTATTGATGTACTCAAACCCTCCTGTAATGTACAGTAAACCACAGGCCTTAGCCTTCAGCCCTAGCATTCTGTCTTCAGACCCCACTGGTCAAGGAGAGAAGGCAACAATTAATATTGTTCCAGCTCTGTAGTTTTGCAGGATACAAAAAGAAAGAAGGAAAAAAAAAAAAAAAAAAAAAAAAAAAAAAAAAAAAAAAAAAAAAAAAAAACAGCCTTATGGATGAGTGGTTTTGTATGGCAAAGTGTGAGGTTTGGCAAAGATGGGAAGCTTCATGCCCACCCTGAACCCAGAGTCTTTGTTTTGGGTCATGTGACTGCAAGGGTGCAGCAGTTTGAGCAGCGGGGAAGCTCACACACACTCCTCCGCAGACATCAGGAGAGGATTGATGTACTCGAAACCTTCAAACTCAGACTGGTCAATCTTTTTCACCACATCACTGAGGATGAAAAAGGAGTACAATTCAGCAGTTTGAAATAATCATTCTGAAACTTAACAGTTTTACAGCTTAAAACATGCTTTCTGGAAGATTTATTGAGAACAAAAATAAAGAAAGATCAGTCAAACCAGCAAGCCCAAAGACATGCAGCTGAAGCTGGTCTTATTGTCTGATGGTGTACAGAGTAGCACCCAGAACAGAACAAGTGCATGGATGCACATTCATTAGAGAGGGCTGCTGATTCTCACAAAAGCATGCACAGGGAGAGACAGAGAGAGAGAGAGATTTGTGGGGCTACTGACTCATCATCTGGTGTGAGCTGGATGGGTTCATTGGTGAACTGGGCATCAAAGTTGTCCAGGCCAAACTCGCCAGAAATATTTGGCTTGAAGGGTGGAACCACCTGCTTCTGCTCCATCTGGAACACACAAACAATATACATAGACATGGCTGCCACACACACACACACACACCTGTGCACTACTGCATTATTTAATAGATTTAAATTCCTTTAAAGAAAAGTCAAACAGCTTCATTTCTCCTATAAAAGGAAAAATGCTTCATTTAAAACGGTGTCATCTTTCTTTTAGCCTCAAATAGTGACTTCCAGAGTCATGGGGCAGAAAACCCTGCCCCCTGTAGGTCTACGGGAGAACTACAGGCTGCCTGAGAGAAAAAAAAAAACAACAAAAAAACAAAACATGATCCCTCCAGATTCCAGATCTCTCACTTAAAAATGATTGGTCAAGTCACAGTGGAAGGCTACAGTGCAGGTCTACACCAGCCTCATGCCTCTGCAATAGCTCCAACCTTTCAAAACCCTCATCTGATTTATGGGTTGGTTTAAGTACCAAAATCAAGCCAGTTTCAGTGCTTTGTTCTAGCTCATGAACCAAATACTTAAGAGATACATACTGCAGAGTGGCACAGCCAGCACTAAACCTCTGAGGAAAAAGAGACCAAAGTACTAAGGCAGTTTCAGCATGACAGGGTAATGTTGCTGGGGAGAGGGGCTCATGCATCCCTCTCTCTCGTTACACAAACAATAGAGAAGTGGAGAGAGAGAGAGAGAGAGAGAGAGAGAGAGAGAGAGAGAGAGAGAGAGAGAGAGAGAGAGAGAGAGAGAGAGAGAGAGAGAGAGAGAGAGAGAGAGAGAGAGAGAGAGAGAGAGAGAGAGAGAGAGAGAGAGAGAGAGAGAGAGAGAGAGAGAGAGAGAGAGAGAGAGACACTAACTCACCAAGTCCCAGTCCACATTCCTGAAGAAAGGATGCGCCATGATGTCAGCAAAGCCTGTCTGAGGATGACAGCCAAGACGCTCCTTTGGATCCTGAGAGTGAGTCAGACAGAGAGAGAGTGTGTGTGTGTGTGTGTGTGTGTGTGTGTGTGTGTGTGTGTGTGTGTGTGTGTGTGTGTGTGTGTGTGTGTGTGTATTCTGCTGACATAATGGTGCAACATAACACACAATCAGCTGAACTGGGTCATCACCATTTTACCTTGTTCAGAAATCCTTTCAGAACACTGGCTGCTTTTACGGACAGAGACCTGGGAATCCGAATCTGTTTTTCCAATATTACTGAAAATACAATGTGCACACAACAGTTTACCAAAGCAAAGCAAGGTAAACCTTGCAAGTAATACCACAGCTGCCCCAGGCAGCCTGACACTGACAAGCTGCTATACCTTGGAAGAGGTAATCCTCTGTGTTCTGGTCAGGGTTATCAGAGCTGCCCACGATGTCAAATGGAGACCTTCCTGCCATCATCTCAAACATAAGGACTCCCAGAGCCCACCAGTCTACACTGAACCCTGGTTACACATAAAAACAATCAGCTATGAGAAGGCTTTAAAAAGAACAACTTAACTGAGCAACATTAAGGAAGTTTCCCCTCTATAGCGCAGACACTGTGTGGTCACTACAGCAGACATGGTAGAAGGTATGCGAGACACTAGACAAGCAGCTACCATAGTCTTCTCCTCTCAGGATCTCAGGAGCAATGTAATTGGGGGTGCCACAGAATGTGCTGGTGGTGTCTCCTGGTCTCAGGCCCTCCTATGACACAGAGGCAGACAAAAGGAGAGAGAGAGAGAGAGAGAGAGAGAGAGAGAGAGAGAGAGAGAGAGAGAGAGAGAGATACAGAGAGCGAAAGATATTAGATCATGCCCCCATCAATATCTCACACACACACACACACACACACACACACACACACACACACACACACACACACACACACACACCTTGCACATGCCGTAGTCTGTGAGCTTGATGTGGCCCTCGGACTCCAATAGGACATTGTCTAGTTTGAGGTCTCTGTAGATAATGCCACGTTCGTGCAGGTAGTTCAGGGCCAGACTGATTTCAGCTGAGTAAAATCTGAAAGCAGCACAGCCACACACACTTATTACCAGAGCCCACATGGGTCACACACAAACTGCATCAGTGCCAGATTCATCAGTCACACACAAGCACACATGCATTGTAAGGCCACCTTCAATCTGCATATGCCCTCCTGGGCAGTGTAGCTCCAGCTTAGACCCAATATCCCTGACCATGCTCAGCAGTGTTTTCTTAACACAACAGGTTAGTTAAATAAGGCATGTTAGAATTGGTTTAGAATTGAATTCTGTACTAAGAACTCTTTGTTAATGGCTGTTGATCACTCATTACAAAACACTGAACTCAGTATATTAATTTCTTCGTTGTTGCCACAGCAAGAGGCAAACAGGTGCAAGCAGTACCCACACCAAGTATCTGTGGATCTGACTCTTTGGAATGAGAGGAGGTGAGCAGTCACACCTGGCATGCTCTTCTGGAAGCTTCCTTTGCCGCTGCATGTGGAACATCAGGTCTCCCCCATTTACATACTCAATAACAAAGAAGAGCCTGCCAAAGGAAAAGAAGAAGGAGAAGAAGGGAGAAAAAAAAACAAACAAATAATTGCACAAATGTACACTGGCACATTAGACTGCACATTTCCTATGAGTTTAATCTGGTGTTTGGCTATCTTATAATGAGACCATATGCATTATGCATGTTAGTTAATTAAACTGCCAAGTTCTTACATAGCCTTACATAGCACTTCATAACTGGCAGGCAGCCAAATCTACATATGTATTTACCTGCTCTCTGTCTGAAAGCAGGAGTGGAGGCCCACCAGGAATGGATGGTTGGAGGCCTGCTCAAACACATGCTTTTCCGTTTGAACCCAGTCAATATCCTGAAATACAGGAGAGCAAAGACACATACACAAAGACATGACATGGCATATTCTCACTAATTTGACAAACAAGCATTGCTCTACTAAGTCTCTACTAAGTAGAGGAGCTGTAAGATGATGGTGGTGAAACTCTCCTCAAGGACCTAATAATCCTGCTGCTCCCTCTATTGGCCAGCACTGATCTCACACACACTAGGGCCATGTGGATGACAAGCAGCCTTCAGTGCACTGTATGGACATTAGCCACTCATTCATGTGTTTTACTACAGTCATGCAACTGTACTACAACTTGCATTTTCTCCTGCTAGTATAAAAAAAAAAAGTTTTGCACATACTCTGTTTTCTCAAAAGTCTATTATAACTTTTGTCTTTATTTACATTTATATTCATGGCTTTTGCAAAGCAGGCAGCAATGCTTTACCTCGTCATCGTTAACAAGCTCCTTCTTCACCACTTTCATGGCATAGATACGGTCTGTCCGCTTCAGCCGCACCAGCAGAACTTTAGCATAGCTTCCACGACCAATCACCCTCAGCAGGTCAAAGTCTGTCAAACCCAGACTAGAGGGAGCCTTCCCAACATCCCTGCTGCCTACTGCCTAAAAGACACACCCACATCACCTTGTGTATACACATGGATTTAGGACTTCAAGACCTAATGGGTCAGGGTCTTACTCTTACAAACAAGTGCAAAAAGCCCCGCTTTTCCTGCTGTAAAAAGTGCAATTACTGGATAAGGCCAATCTCTAAAACAGTCATCAAGCACACACACATGTAGGCACACTGACTCTGACCTCATGCTCCTCCCCTTCATGGTTGATGCTCTCAGTTGAGTTTTTGTGTGGAAGGACTGAAAAGTAGAACAAAAAGCAAAATTATTTGTGCTCTCCAGTGTGCAGATTACAGATCACTGATCCTGTTAATTATGACAAACCCAGAACATCAGTTAAGAACTTAAGTTATTCGAAGCTGCTCAGGATCGATACAAGTCAGTGAAGAAAGATCTCCGTGATATCTGCCCAATGCCTTAATGAACCCAATTAGGCATGGTGTTCAACAATGGCACGCATGGAAACTTATTCTTATAGAGACTAAGGTGTGACCTATGATGAGTCATCATAAACTGTTCTTTTTAAAATTTGTATCCATAGCAGATTTTTTAATATGATCACACTGTTCTAGTATGTATACAGGGTCCCACTAAAATTAATAATCAAATGACTCAAATGCTTTCATAAAATGTCCAAATTTTACCCGCTTTATTTCCTTTCAAATGGATATTACTACTTTGCCTCAGTCATGTTAAGCAGGAATATTCTCCACAAGGGCATGCTATTTGCAGTCAAGTGTTTTTTGTATGCATTAGGTGGAAAAGGGTGGTGCTTAGCATGAATGGCACTGCGTGCACTTGTTATCTCTCAGATTGATCCTCTTCCCTCTTTTGGGGGATAATCGGTTCTGGTTGTACCAGAAGTCTCAGAAACCTCACCTCTCTGTCTTTATAAAACTCTTCTGACTCTTAACAAAATACAGAGACTTCTGACTCTGTATCAAAAAGGTAGGTAGACTAGATAGACTGCAAATATGCGCAAATGTTTAATTTCACACATTCTGTGAGTGGACTACTTCCCACTCACAGAATCATTGATATTTCAAACTACAACAAAGTTAGACATTCCTTCTCCAAAACATTTACAGGCATTTACATCAGATATTGTGAACCTTCATATGAAGGTTTGAACCCATGTCATATGAAGGCATTAAAATAAGAAGAACGTGGGCCTAAAGTGTGTTGGACCCTTTCAGCTGATCAACTAGCACTCATACAGGCACATGGCTGAAAGTCTGAGATATACCTGGCTCTGGGTGATCAGACTGGTGAGACACCTGGTCCACTCGTCCCAGCACGGGTTCCTGAACAATATGGACAAATGTTAATGACATCCTGCCTTCTCACCCACAAAAAATAAAGTAATAAAAGTTTTCCAGTAAAACACACAGAGTAAGCATACTATGTGTACTATGAAGGGCAGATTCTTACTAAATGACCCGTAGAATAATGACAAATTACATTGTTTCTTTACAAGATTTAACACTGTGCGGGTCCTAAATAAAGAGACATGACTGCAGATTCTTATAGATTCTGAACAGTTGAGTCTAGTATGCTGTCCCACCTGAATCATCTGTCGGCCACATTCCACCGTGACAAGCTTGTGGCACTTCTTATGCACCAGAAGTTTGCAGTTGATGCATTTGTAGCCCTGGCGGCCTAGACCCCAGATGCGGTCTGTACAAATGGCACAGTGCGCCCGCTGCAACAAATAACCAATTCACCAAAAAGCGCACGAGTAAAGCTGAGTGAGGACTTGCCTGTGTCTGCATTAGCTGCTTTGGGTAAATGTGAAAAGTGCAGGAAGTAGGCTGAGTTGAGTAAGCTTCACATGCAGCTGAAGCAAGGAAGGCTCACCCTGTTGAAGCGTTTGGCCTGGAAAGCGTGGCCACTGGCATAGTAGAGCTTCCTCCAGCGCCGAGCCCCGCGGCGATATATGGACTCTGCATACAGCCAATCAGCACAGGAAGAGTTACTACACCCAAGATACATATGCTACATTTTTAATAGATATGCACAATAACATTGTGAGAACAAGAGCACTGAGCCGTTACACCATAACATTCACCATTTTTCTCAATGTAGCCCTAGCAGATATGTACAAGCTTCTTGATAATGTGACAGCCTTTTTCTTCACCACCAATATCTAGGCATTTGACACGATTCCTGTGAGTATGCTCAATTTAAATCACACAGACATTAAGATTAAAATTTTGAATTTTAGGTGGTGTTACACACGCAAGAACACTGTGGTGTTTGACAATGTTACAGACATGGAAAAATCTAAAATACATTCACTTGGTACTGTACAAGTTTGCACACATTTCAAAAGCTTTGGAGAACTGTGGAGTCCCAAGTTTGCCATGTATGGCCCGCTTAATCACTACTGGTTGATCTGATTTTTATTTTAAAAAGGTAAAATATGACCAAGACATTAAATGTAACATTTAAATGTTGACTGTACATGGAAAATATAAAAATATCTGCATCTGCCTAGTATTTCCATATTGGTGCATCCCTAAATGACACTTAGCCTGTGGATATGTCCAAAACCAAGTGCTCTGTAGTGCTCCATTTACCAAACGTTAACACAGTTTAGTGAAAGGAACTGTGGAAAGAGGGCACTTACTGTCTTCTCCTGGACAGGGCATTCCAGGTTTCTCAGGAACACAGGGGAACACTGGAGAGATGAGACAAAGACTAACAGATGAATCCATAGCGGAGGAAAATGGTAACACACACAAAAAAGCTCCATTTAGCCAGTACCCACCTATTACAGTCACACCTTACATCAATATATTTAAACTAATGCAAAGAGAAAGGCAAGGGGTGTATTGCACATCAGAAAAGAGACAGTTATCTTATTGGAAAGACTAAGCAACAGTGTCAATCACAGTAGAGTACACACAGACACACTCTCACTCACAGATGCACATGCGCAAACTCAGATTGCACACCACCACACAGAGATATGCTCTCACTTCAGTGCCAGCACAATGCTCCAGTCTAAAAACAGCATCTCCTACATGGAAGCTAAGCTAGGATCATTCAACATTTTTTCCAGGTTTTATTTATTTTTAATCAGGAATAGTCACTTGATATCTGACGGACAAGACACATCTAGTTCTGGGAGACTGCAGGTCCCAGTCTCCCTGCTCCAATATGCCTAACTAACCTGATCAAGGAATGAACCAGGTTTTGTTGTGCCACAAGACTAGAGTTTGAAAAAACAAACAAACAAAAAAAAACCCAGGCTAGACATACTGAGCACTAACTCACTCTACATTACCTCAAAACTTTAAAACAGTTGGGTACTACCTCTCAGCGTGAGTGAGAGATGAACCAGGGTACATGAAACCCCCAAACCAAAAGAAATTTCAACACTAGCATTTTACTGTTGCTAGACCTGTCAGCTCTTACATGAAGATAACTAATAATCTATAAAGTGATACAAGCACAGGTACAGTGGGGTGAGACCACAGAGGCATTTGAAAGGTCAGAGTATCTTAAAATCAGTACTGAAAGATACAGGTAGCCAGTGAAGTTGTCTGAGAACAGGTGAAATATGCTCCTTTATTCTCACCACACCATTATGTACTCTCTGCAAGCTAGAGACCCTAGATCAATAAAAATTTTAAAATTCTCTGCACAACTTCCAACAAAACAACTGACTCCGGTGTTTCTCTGGAGAAGAATGAAAGTCTAGAGCAAGAAGTGTACAGAGCACATTGATAAATTTTCAGCCTTTATTTGTGCAAACAGACTAATGTTTCAATACTAATGCATCTTCATAAGAGTGAGAAAAGGACAAAGACATGGCAAACAACATACCCCTATCTACATATACACATATCTTGGGTTGCCTATACACCAAAACCCTTCTAGTAGTGTGCTGGACCTCCTTTGGTCTTCAGAATTGTGGCACTTCGTCATGGCCTACATTCCACTAGGCGTTGAGATCGTCCTGCAAAAACCTTGGCCCATGCAAACAGAACAGCTTCTCACAGTTGCTGCAAATTAGATGGAAGTACCAACATACTCTGAACAGCCCTTTCTACCTCAATCCAGTGATGCTCTGGGAACTGGGAAGACCAGTGAAGCAAGTAAAACGTGATGTCATGTTTCTGGAACCAATCCATGACCAGCTGACCCTTGTAGCATGGTGCAATGTTCTTCTTCCATAAGGTAAACAGCTGCCATGAAGGGATAAACATGATCAGCTACAATGCTTAGGTAAGCCCTACTGTCAAAACATCCATCCACAGACAACAGAGAACCCAGAGTTCTTAGAAACCCAGAGTCTCTAAGAAGACATTCCCTACACCATTAGTTCATGTCCACCAGCCTGAACTGCTGACAACTGACAGGAAGGGCTCAGCAATTCTGACCCTCTCACCAGCATGGTGCAACAGAAATCTGGATCAAGTGATGTTTTTCTATTGCTCAGTGATAAAAGTTTTGCACTTTTTTTTTTTACCCACTGAAGTCTTGCTAGTCTAGCAATGATGACCATGACTTGTTCAGTCACTCAGATCACTTGATTTTCCATTCTAATGTGGATTTACACAGAAATTGATCCATGGAAAAGTTTCACACCCTATTTCATGCAGGCATGTGTCTAATTTCTATACAGGAAGGTGTCTCTGTTGTGTGCCATATGTCTTTATCCATTTCTAACTCTGATGAAGACACAGTTGTATTAAAAATTTGTATTAAAAATGTATAACTGTCCCTCCTTCTTGTTCTTAGAGACAGTTCGTTGGTAGACCAAAATGAAGAGCATTATTAGTCTAGATGAACTGACACAAACGCATTCGCTTTAAGCTGTGGAGACTGTCACAAGCCTTGGCTATTTTTTTTTAGATGATAGCATGCAGTTTTGTAAACATTACACATATGGTTCTTATGGTCACTGTCAAAGGGCAAACTAATTTGTCATAGTTTGTAGCCTTCAAAAGTAGTGACTAAGAGTGCCAGCACAACATTCAACTATTCGCTATTGACAATAACAAGCAACTGGGTTTTATCTGTGTTTAGAAAATTGAGATACATCCAGTATTTGATGTCCTCTAAACAATCAAAGAGTCAATAGACCTTTGAGGGTCAACAGCTAGAGACATTTTGGCTAACAGGAGCATATAAAGATTAAAATAGTGATGGTCTCAGCATCAAATCTTGAAGGACACCACAAGGCAAAACATGACTTTTAGAGTTTCAAGTGCAACATAATAATCACTAAGGTAGGTATTGAACCAATTTTGATCCAAAAAGCCAGAGGCACTAATACAGATTTGTAGTCAGTTATCTGCATCACAATTCACTCCAAGAATATTAAGAACTAACAGCTATCTGTGTGTTGTGATTACTGGAATAAATAACTTGTTGTAATTGACAACCTTTTAACTGAATAAGTGAAATACATCTACACTGCTAAACCATCACTGACTCTCAAGAGAAGGGACAAAATATGCCCTACATTGAAAAGCCCATGTTAATATTTTTAACACTAATAAAAATACTTTAAAAAGTTAAATCTGAAGGATCTGTGTATGCTCATTAAATTCAATTCATATAATTTTAAAACTTAATTCCAATTTGTTAAAAATGCAGGCTCTGTACTAGGACAGTACATGCAACTTCTCATAGCCTGAGCAAGAGTTAAAATAATGTAAAACTGAAAGTTTAAAATATATAAATCAAATGACTTACATATCACAATGTACTTCAAATGACTTTTTCAATTAAAAAAATTTGAACATCAAAGTCATATCCTCACTTTGTCAACTCAGTCAGATTTTTTAATAAGTTTGAACAAATCGGGCAATGTCATGGTTAACTATGTAACAGTAGGACCTGTGGTCTCCCAATAATGACGAACTAATTTATTGCTTTTATCTGTATTGCAGGGAAGCATGGCCATCAGTGGAAGAGCAAAGAAAAACAAATAGGGAGCATCGTAGAAAGAGAAGAGAGAAACAATGACCCAGACAGCAGAAATGAGATTCTACAGAAGGAAAGAAAGGTGTAAGAGGGTTCAAGACAAAAAAAAAAGTGAGACAATTGAGAGAATTGGGAGCAGAAGCCGCAGAGGTATCAGAAAAGGTATTGAGGGATGCTCAGAAAAGGTCTAGAAAGTGCAGTGCTATGCAGAATGCAGTGCAAGTAGACACTCCCCCAGATAGCCCACTATACCAGAGTACTGAAGAGCCAGATAGTCCACTAGACCAGAGTACTAAAGAGCCAACTACAAATGTGCTCTTGCAAGTGAGAGCGAGAAAAGAAAAACTAGGAAAGGGCATTCAAGTGAAACAATGCTTTGAAAGAGAAAATGAAGTTAACGCGACAGCGAAACAGACTAAGAAAGCAAATATCGCAACAAAAGACTGACAAAATAATTGACAAATATGGCAAAAAAAAAAAAAAGCTGATAGAACTTTGATAATAGCCATTTCTGTGATGACTAGAATAAATAAGATGTTCCAACTGACAAACTGAATAATTGATATACCTATAAATCTGTATTGCTAAACTATATTAAATTACAACAGCTAGGGTGCCCTGATCAAGGTTTTTTTTATTTGCTCCTGATCCCAATTCAAGTCATTTAATATTGAGTGAGTATCGTCAGATATCGAGCCTCAATCCGATAGTTGTATTTATCTAGATCTGGGGAGTCCAAGTCCAGTCCTGGAGGACCAGAGGGCCAAGATTAGTGATTGTACTGCTCAGACACACCCATTAAAACCTGGCAAATGATGAGGTGTGTTTACATATGCAATCACCAAACAACATTGGTCTCTGGCCCTCAGGATTTGACAGTGTTACATTAATACACCTGATTCAGCTCTGATCTTCTTCTGCTTTAAATCAAAATAGCTTCAAGACTTGCAGGATCAACTCCTAAGTAATGATGTCAGGGAAACATCGATACTCCTAATATCAGTGATAAAGCCAATAGCAGTCATATCTGATAAAAGACATCATGGAAGCTCAGTAGTTAAGGTACTTGACTTGTAATCAGAAGATTGCTAGTTCAAGCCCCACCACTGCCAAGTTACCACTGTTGGGCCCCTGAGTAAGACCTTTAACCTTCAATTACTCTAGTGGTACTCAATCATAACTAAGTCGCTTTGGTTTAAAAAAAATAAAAATAAATAAAAGTGTCAGGTAAATGAACCTGGTAAATCTCCGACAAGGCCATGTCTGAAATGCAGTGCTGAGAGGGCAGAGCGTACTATAGCTGCAAAATATAGGTCATATAGGTAACTTGGCACAGACAGAAATTTAGGATTTAGCATTATGTAATATGTAATTTAGCATTACATATCTGTAAAATGTCTTCTGAGAGTATGGTTCTGGACAACAGTATAATTGGAAGATCTACAATAACCAAAAGAGCGTCATGACAGCCATTTAAAATGTGAGGAGTACACAGAGGTGGGTAAAAGTAGCCAAAATCTGCACTCAAGTAAAAGTATTGTTACTTTAAAATAATTAAGTAGAAGCAAGTCATTTAAATTATTACTTAAGCAAAAGTAAGAAAATGTCTGTTAAAAAGACTACTCAATTAGCAAGTTTACTTCATCATAACTCATTTAATAACACTGGGCAACAAATGTTTATACTGAATTCAAATTTAAAGCATGGTTTTTATGTTAATTTTACAATAAGGATACATTGCTTATTCATAAATAAGTCTACTACACTTAAAATATTTACAATGTTGAACATCCTTCTTCAGTGTCCAGTAATAGTTTACCAACATAGGGGGGCTCCACTTTCCTTGGTACCGATTTTCCATAGGCCTACTATACATAATGCGAGTATAATCAGTTGTAAACTATTGGTTCAATCCAAGTAGACAGTTAAAAGCACTTTGGTAGATGTCTGCTGAATTCCATACATGAAGATGTAAATATAATGGAACCAAAAAAGAAAAAAAAAAAAAGAAAAAAAACCCAACAAAAACAACAAGGAAAAAAAAAGAAAACCAATTATGCAACCAATTAGCGAGACTGGCTGGCTAGCTGGCTAGTTTAGATATCGTACAATGCCTAGCCAACAACTGCACATGTATGTAGTCGAAAGTAAATTCAGTTACAAACCTTGATTTTTATCTACTGGAAACCTTCATAATCTTGAAAATCTCTCTCAATATAGAGCTGCATACCTAGTTCAGGGATGCCTTAGTTCAGTTCTGTTGAGCTGCTGCATTTACATTTCTGCAGTTTGTAGTTTATAGTTATATAGGTAGCCAACCATTTTTTCTTAGAATTTCACTTTACTTTCATATTAATAATGCTCTTTAGGAAACGGCACCGATTTCACACAGATATGGAAGCCATAGAGAAAAGAATACACTGCGAACTACTTTCACAAAATGTAATCATGCTGGAAGGCACCTGTTCACTGTTCATTATGTCATTCTACTGTCCAGTTGTCTAACTTACTGAAGCAAAGTGGTGGTACTCAGTGATCATCTTTAGGGATTTTGCCAACCCTCCCACAGTTGATAGGTTGTGGCAAAACTTACAAAATGTAAAAAATGTTTTAAAATGTAATAGAAAGAATATTGATGGATATAACCGAGTAAAAGTACATTTTTGACATCGTAAATAAACTTGAGTAAGAGTATATATATATATATAAAAAAAAAAGTACCCTCTTTTATACAATTCTTAAAAGTAAAGTTTGCTTAAAATGGTACTAAGTAAATGCAACAGAGTAAATATAGCACATTACTACCCACCTCTGGGAGGATATCTAAAAATGTGGCAAACTTTGGTTGTTAAACAAGACCATCTACCTACCACAAACTTTACATACAAACACAACCAACAGAATAGCTCTTTGAAAGCATGCATGCCGGCATACACCAACCAACCCCACTGCATGTGATGCACAGTGCTGACCTTACCATGAATGATGAGTTCAGAGTCTTTGTTGAGTTCATACAAGCGCAAAGCCTCCTCCAATTCCAGCTGGGACGATACAGTACAGGGATCTCCTGCAAACACAGCCAGTACTTATAGTAAAATCACCACACCACATGGGTAGGCTGGCCTGCTACAGACAGACACAATATGGTTGCTGAAACAAGGCTGCTCAGAAAAACAGTGCTCATTATACATGCATGACAAGACAACAGGACAAGAGCTCAAGAGTTAATGAGCGTGTCCAACTGTGTGTCTGCCTGCATCCATCTGTGACTGAGCTTCTGTGTCAGACCCTTGGGAGGCTTTTATCACCTTTAACCTTCATTAGCTGCTCCTCTTTGATTGTACAAAGCTGTGTGGCTAATACAAACACAATGAAAAAAAAATGAAATGGAAAAATGTAATTTCTTTTTAAAAAAGGCACAAATTTCTAGATCAAGAGAACAAACAGCAAACTGCAAGAAAGGATAGGTGAGTTAAAAAGCTAAAAACGACACATTCATTGAGGATCAGTAAGAAAACGGAAGCAGGGCTTATCCACACAGAGTTGTTTATTTTATGAAAAAGCATGGCAAACCTTCCTCATCAATCCACTTCATTGTGAAGAGCTGGTCATTGTCCAGAGAGCACATGTCTCGCACCTCATTGGACAGGCCGTCATAGGAGATTGATGGCTCAAAATGTGTGATCATGATGTCCCTGAAGTAAGAGAGCATTATTTTTCAAGAAAATGCCCTCAAACTTTCTTTTTAAAGGCAAAGGTGGTTCAGCCTGTCACACACAGCATTTCTATCTAGAGATGACCTCAACCATTAAAGTAAGTCGTTAATCATTTGCTACATTGGTGTCCAAATATCCTTTTTTTTTTCTTCCAGTAAAACAATTTGAAAAATGTGGCATAGACAATACAATTCACTGAAAGTCTTTTAGATAATTTACTCTTAAATCTATATCTATCTATCTATCTATCTATCTATCTATCTATCTATAGAGAGAGAGAGAGAGATCTATTGCTCAGTAATCCCCACAGTCTATACATTATGATGAACCAATTATCAGCTTTTCAAATATTGCATTTATTTTATTCAAGCCTTCACTACTACTACAATGACAAAATAATAAAAATAAATTATGATGATTAAGTATTATTATTGCCATATTGCTAGTTACCAGTGGTTTTCTGTGAGGAAAATGTGAGGAGGGTGACGTGAATTAATACTAAATTGAGACTAATTTGTTACCCAACAAGATAACATTATAAAAATTATATATAATTTTGAACCACTTTGGTTTATGCAGAATTAGCTAGTGCCATCAGTATGTCCACTGCAAGCTCGCATGGAACCTTCTACAGCAATGTTTTGTCAAGGCTGTAGTATCCCAATGCCCTGGAGTCAATCATGCATGAACTACACAATTATGCCACTAGTTAGGGCTATGACGATAACCACATTACCATAATCACCGCACATTTTTCTGGTCTGGACATTGTCCGGAGTTGTCCATTCACAGAGCGCACAGCAGGAGACTGTCTGTCAGATGTGTTCTTGCTACTGGAAATATTCTGTTTGGTTTAAGCAAGGGGTGGCACCTGTTTAGTGTGCATGACGCAAAAAGTGACGCCAAAAAATGCGAAAACCAGTGTTTTGTTTACACTACTTCAATAATGGCAGATGAGGACGTTTGCATTTTCAGTATATGGGTGTAAAGCCTAGATACCGACTACAAAAATCTAATCTAGCCAAAATACATAGAACTACAAATCTAATCCCAGTAAAAAATAAAATTACAGTAAATATGAGCAATCACACAGTAAAAACGGTTGCTATTTTGTAAAAAGCAACAACAGTATGTAGTACAGACCTATGAACATTATGTGTTTCAATTTGTTCAACCAAAAATGTATTTAACGCGATAAGAAGCAGTAGTTGGACATGTTTCATCAGACATTCTGATTGATGCTTGAAAATGCACTGCAAGATTCCAAGTAAAGCAGTGGAATCACTGGAAGCAGCACGATCATAGCGGTTTGTATTAACAAATGAAAGTAGAAATTAATTTTGTATAACTTGATTCAACAATGTAAAATAAGTTGTGGTTTTACAAGATGACATCTTAGAATTAACCATTCAGCAGTGTGGTTCCTCAGAAGATACAACCTATACAACCATATACATGACTAGCACTGGTTTGGAGCACGTATTCAATACAGGCGTCACTCCTTTGACATATATTGGTTTTCTTGGCAAGAGACATGAAAACCAAACAAAAGAAAAGCCAAAAAAAAACCCAGCAGGATATGCCCATTGCTTAAGTGGCCTACTGAGTAGTATCAATTCATAGGATAGCCTACTTTCCAACAGTGACTCAGTATGTGTTCCCTTTTTATGATACTCTTTGAAAAAGGCAAATCAGGCCATAGTCCAATTATGATGATTACAGCAAATGCTGTAGGCAAAAAGAGACATCATAAAAGAGTAGTTTGCTGTTTGAAGAATATGGATGGATGGATGGATGGATGGGCGGATGGATGGGCGGATGGATGGACGGACGGACGGACGGACGGGCTATCAGACTAGGAGGCTAAGGTAGCAATACCTGCACCCTCTAACAGGAGTAGACTTGGTGTTTTCCTTCCTGCAAGCCTCACTATCAAAGTTTATGTGGCTGCCTAATCTAGCCACTTGGGCCTGACTGAGGAATCCTCTCTGGGCTCTGAAATTAGTAGCCACATTTTTAAAAGGTGCCAAACAGATTGAAGCCACCTTAATCAAAAATACTGGCATCCTGGGACTTCATACTGGGAGCTTTTTTTGTGTTTTGTACACAAGTAGATATTGAACATTCGTCCCATGTATTCATCCTTTTACTATACTGAGGATAATTGTAAGTCACTTTAGATAAAAGCGTCAGCTATGTGCCATAAATGTAAATATTAATATGAGTAATGACGTCAAAAGCTTGCGACCTTGTTATGACGTGGCCAAAGGGGGTGCCCTTTTAATCACAGTATACAAGTGGATTAATAAATAAAAATGTTACAAGCACACTGATGAAGGCCTAGAGGCCAAAATGTTCATGTTTTGTCCATAATCAAATAAATTACATTAAACAAGTGATGTCTGACTTTTTTGTGTGGATTTAGCACATAAAAAAAAATATGTTTCATGAGCCTGTTTACTCGTCTTTATTTTAGATAAAAATCAATACAATAGAAAAGACTGAATTTAAACTTTGGAACAAACGAGACCAACTAATTAAATACAAATATACATTTTTCACCACTTTTTTTTTTTAAGCCTGTGAATGAATGCTGGGGTACATGCAATAAATAAATAAAACAAACAAAGAAAAACTGTACATGTGACCTACTCTCTAGCAGAAAGGGGGGGGGGGGGGATTCTATGTCATTCTGGCATAATTTTGATTATGAACAGAATGAACCCAAATAACTTTTATTTTACGTAAGACTAACATCTAGACACGACATCCAACATGTACTTTACCCAATACTCATTGAATTTGAATTGAAAGCATGAGTAAAAAATAATGAAGGGTTGAAGAGTGAAATGAATGATCATTTTAATAATGAGGTATGTTTGTTTCTCAACCAGTCTCCTTTGATAAAAACTTTAAAACAGCAAATTCTGGTGAACTATAAAGAAAATTTAAGATAGAAATGTAATTTTCTCCAATATGGCATTGGGTGTTTTTTCCTAGAATTAAGATTCGCAATCTTTTAAACTTTCCAGGGCGATGTGATATAATTTATTACTGTAATTCCAGAGACGATAATCAATTTTCTAAAAATGTACATTAACTTTGCTAATCGCTTAGTTCACCTCATATGCTGATAGCCAAGTGCAAAAGACAAAATGTGCAAGCCAATTAGAAGTCTAGTTTCCTCCTGAGATCAGTAGAGAAGGCTGCTGTTGTGCACACCCAATTAAACTCAGAATGTGTTTTTTCTTAACAGGATTAAATTGTAAAACAGACTCCACACTGCCCTCTGTTGAAGCACAGAGTTCAAATATCACAGTTCTCTTATGAGAAGTATGGTTTGAGAAGCTAATGTGATCAATACAAATTTGTTAACAATTCAATTTCAAAACTTATGACTATTCAAACCTTCTATCCTACATTAACTGTGGCTATATGTTACAAATGTAAAATGCAATTGTTTTGGCACCATCATGAAAGAACCAAAACATTTTTCTTAGCAGAAATACACATCACCACTTAAATTCTATGTTTCCCTCAGAATTCCAAGAGTTTCAGAGAACATACTGTTGCCAGTTAATACTATGCAGTGGATGATGCTCATGTGAAACTAAATCAATTGTGGAAAATTTAAGGCAATAGTTGGTATATATTAGCAAAAAGCTGCTTCACCACAGCTGTGCCATAAACAGCTTTAAAAACCATTAAGCGACTATTTTATTTATGAGAATGGTTAAGTTTGAATTTGGTCTGAAGTTACTTAAAACAGAATAATCTGGTTTCCTTAGTATAGCTACTAAATATTTATTTACAATTGATGTTGGAATTGGGTCCAAGATGTAGTTCAAGGAACATATTTGAGAAATTGTGTTATTTACCTGACTAAAATCATGCCATGCAAATTATGGTGTATATAAAATTACAAAATTATATATGCATATATAAGAAAAATGTCCGATCTTTACCAGGTCTAACATGCTAAACCTGATGTAGTACAAGTACTTTTATTATTTATCGCCTCAGATGGCCAAACCAGTGACTGACATGTAGATGGCACTAACATCACACAAATCTTCTGAAATTGAACTGGGATTGGGTTTCAGATATCACCATCATTCTTATCTTTATTAGTTGATGTAAATATCATGAAAGGTACTCAACTTTTTTTCTTTCAGAAACCAATCTGGAAAAACTAAAGTATTTTTAGTTAAAATTACCTTCAGGCAAACATTACAAAGATGTAGCAAACTCAGTGCAACATTTTACTAATTTATCTGGAAACAACTGGCTGATGGCACATCCCTTTTCTCTGCAGAAGAAGAAGAAAAAGAACTTCTCCCCTGACCAACATTGCAAACAGTTGTTCAGAGGATGAACTGTACTGAAATAAACAGAAATCTCAGCTGACATCTTTCTCCAAAACATGAGCTTAGTTTGTGAAGACTCAGAACTTAATTACTACTAACTGGTAAGACTCATTATCAACATCATCATATGCTATGCTGATAGGTCACTGAGGGTTAATAAGCTGTACGTAGCTAATGTTACTCTTCATTGTCCTGTGGCCTATTTAAAAACAGCTGTAATTACTAGTATGAATCATTAGAATTTCTGCAACCTATACTGATAAACAATACTGTTAGTGTATTCCTGTAGTGCAGTCCTGTTTGGAGGTTTTTTGATGGGGGATAATACTAATTAATATCAACCAATCAGTAAATAAATGTGTCATCATGTGGCAATATATAACAGTGAAATTACGAGTGATTATAAATAATTTATCTGTACTTTTTGGCACATTTTAATAATCTAATTTGTAATTGTTTTTATTCAATTATTTATTTCAATTACACTACATGAAACTACATGAAATAAGCCTTGAAATTCAAACTGTCACTTGCACTCTTGCATAGAGAGCTTTGTGACTCATTGAGTAGTATAACTGACCTGCCTTTTGTAGCTGCATTGTAGAGCAACCGAACACCGAGCCCAAAGAAAAACAAATTCACACAAATTATACTAGAAATGGTAGACATGGAGAGTGTGAAGAAATGTATTGCCAAATAGATAGCCACTGAAGTAGCTGAAAAGGCTGGATTTTGGAAAACTAAATCTTTTTTGTTTTGTTTTTATACCATGATATCAGAAACCATGATAAAAGGCAAGTTAAATCATGATAAATGTTTGTATCGGCACATGCTTAGTATACATTTCAACTGTCTATGAACAGTATGTTTAAGTATGTGTGTATGTGTATGTATACATGGGTGGTAGGCTACAGATTTATTTTTGTTACACTTTACAGCCTTTCAGAGAGGACTAAAAAACACACAAAGCCAGGAAAGAAAAGATTATTTCATCTCAAAGCAAGAATGCTGTTCCAACTCTCACCATGCCTTAGCCTGGAAAGACTCACTGGCCTGAATTTAGGCCATGATGCAATAAAATGTAGAAGAAAATATCCTACATGAGATGAGTGAGGAATAGGCCACAACAGGTCCAGCAGAAGCTATCTGTACAACAGGTTTTTCTAGTTCCAAGTGAATGACATTCACAAGCGTCACCAGTGGTTACATGAATACAACTCAACTACTCCAACAAGGGTTAACATTATTTCCACCAAGTCTTAGCGTTACCGATACTGAGACCGTGAGTGTTACGGGGAGGGTTGATGGTGTCTTCCATATGTCTAAATTATACAAATACGCGACATGTGAAGCAATAACTTTGCCTTAAAATCACATTATGTTTTCATACTGCCAACATCAGACAATACATTAGATAAAGTCTTCTTTATAACCTTGTGTATGTGTAATATACATATAAAGTCTAAATAATAAGAGAAATCAAGAGAAAACATGGGGTGAGCTTGCCTTAGATTTCCGTGGATAGTTTTGTTAGTATCACTTATGTACAAGTAATTTATGACAGGAACTTAGCTAGCTTTCATTGTTAGCTAGCTAAATGACAATTCCTGTAATATCCAGTTTATTGTTTCTATAATTTAAAAACCTACGGCTCCAATAAAGTGTAAGTAAAACACTTCAAAATCCTGGTATGTATACAAACCACGAAAAGAAACGCGTTGATAGCTGGTGTCTCGTTAACGTTAGTTAGCTACTAAGGGATCTCGATCTATCCACCTGTTTCAGTCTGCTTAAATATAAAGAATTCCGTGGAACTTTAGCTAGCTTTATTCATTTTACCAGGTTGGGATAAAGGAACATTACGACCACTCGATATCAGTAGCTATAGTTTGCTAGCTATTCATTTTGGTGAATCAGGGTCGTGTTAGTGAAAGCTAGGCAGTTAACAAGACTAGTTTAACCAGGTTTGCCAATGTTAACTAGGTTAGCCAACCGCACGTTTTCTGAAGCGCTACCTTAGCTAACAAAGTACGCTAGTTGGCTAAATTAACTAACCTAGCTAGGCAAGACGCGTTAGCTAGCTGGTAGCTCGCTTCCTACCGAGCTAGATAGCAAACACTTTTTCGTTCACAAACGTGATTAAAAAGTAAAGAACATAACCAGGTCTGTAATTATTCAACTTAAACACCTTTATATTAAACAAATCTGGTCACACTCGTTACTTACCCCCTGTAATACGCTTTTACCCGCACTTGATGAGGGTTCTCGCCGGGGTTGGTCATGGTGCTGTCCCGCAATGTAGGCATTATAAACTCACAGAATTCCTAACTCTAGTACTAGCTAGCTAGCTAGCAAGCAAGCAAGTCAACAGAAAAAAAACTTGTCAAGTTCCCTACGATTTACGATGCCAGGGAGAAAGAATACGTTTCTTGCGCGAAGAAGCCAAAAATTATAGTATCTCGTCTAGAATATAAGAAGTGTCCAACTAGCTACTGACCACAAATGAGAGACTCCCGGTTACACAACAAAGCTAAAACTTCAACGTGATAAGGAAAACAACTCCCTAATCAACAAGGGCCTTACAACGGATTGACCCAACACTGGAATGTACAGGGGTGTGTAGAAACATATCAGTCGAAGGAAACAGAAAATGATTCCCGACTGGACAATCACAGTGAGGTGTAACTTAAGTTAATAATAATTGATGTATTTCTGATGAATAATCCAGAAACACTGCGCAGTTATGTTCGATGGACAAGTGGGGCAGCATTCCGATTATACCATACGAACTTGCGGGAAGGGGGATGGATGCAGGGAACAAAAACATCTCCGCGGCACCGGCAGTTTTTTTCTGAGTTAAATGTTTGCCAGTTTCTGGTGATATAAAAGAAGGACGATGCAAAATGTACATATGTATCTCGTGTTACTGTTATAGTTATGACTTGTCTGAAAGTTTGATATATGCTATCTTGCGCTTTTGTGCAGAGTGCTAGTACCTCCCGAAGACTCTTTTCTCTGTTCAGTTACAATTCCGTCACCAACTAATGTCATTCCATGACATTTAAGTTGCGCTCCTCTTTTATGTATGTTTACATTTGACAAAAGCCATAATTTCATATGTGAATGCAGAAAGTATAATATCGAGAACTTTTCCCACAAGAATGTTAGTTATATGGGCTTCAAATAACCATTTGAGTCAAATGTACCACAATACTCGTTTAATATTAAGGAAGTTTTAAAATGAACAGGCCATGTGAACTATTAAAGTCTTGCAAAAATCGTTTTATATAAATTCCTTCTTCATCCCTTCTTGTTGCTTTACATCTTTTTTAGAGAAAATTATTCAAGCAAACTGCATAACATTCAGTTTTTCACATTTGTAAATAGAAGCCAACACCTTTTCATCCATTCACAAGGCCAACCTCAAAAATCACAAGTAAATTAAGTCATATATGCCTATTTAAAAATAAACAGAAAGCAGACAGCCCGAAATATTAACGCGTGACGTCTTTTAACACGTTTACTCTATTACACTATTGAGGTATTTATGGTGGTCTGAGAGCATTTAGCCTAGGGAAATTTCAGCGCTGCAAAAAGTCCTCCTATACAGCAAGTGGTGCTGCTGGCTCTGAAATTTCTTTCCGCCTGTAACGTTTGGGGTTTTTTAAAAGTTCTTTTTAGCTCCATTTTAGAGCACTGACGCATTAGAATATGACCGGGGCAGTGGTTGTCCAAAGCAGCAGAGCAGGCACATCGCGATGGCTCGCGTTTAGTATCGATGTCAATCAGGTATCACAGACCACTGCTGTACCTCAGTTACGGGTCGGATAAACTGTCATACCTGGATTATTTGTCAAAGATGGAAACATAAATTATTGATGAAAAAAAATATTTAAGGGAAGCGAAGTCGTACAAACTAACGATTCTTTAAAAATCAAGATTCCTCTAAAATGTTGGTGTTGACTATAAAGGTAGGCATTTCTTATGTCACTGGTTATTTTTAGAAGGTCTTTACGCACTATTCTAAACGTTGATGACACAGACATGAGTTGTCATAAGATTAATAGACTCGTTGCCTGTTTTAACGACCTATGGGAACTTTGATTTAAGATGCGTGCTTATTACATTTCAGATGGACCATAACCATTGTACTTCCGCTTCTCATATTCATACAGAGATTAAAGACTTTAGTGATAAATAGCTATGCACTACACATAATGTGCAAAGGGTTTGAGCTATACGTGATAGGCGACATGAGTAATGCTTCTCGTATTCATATTTAAACGCATGATATTGCGCTTCCATGACGTATGCAGAAATGTATAGTACCATCCCAGACGATTAAAAATCCTTGCATCATAATATGACTTTTTTACACAAGTTGGAATCACGTAGTTCAAGTGGTCTAGGCCTACATAATGACGTGTATAGGCGATCCCTAACATTTTTAATCCCATATGATCACGCTGAATATGATCACACTAGACAGCTATAGAAGTTGAGTGTCATATTTTCCTAAATGTGTTTTTAGAAAGATTTATTTGCAAAACACAGTAAACAAAGTAAACATATGTTTACAGTGGGGTCATTTAAAACACTTTCTAAATTCCTATTGGTTATAATAGAAAAATGGGTAAAATATTTGTCTTTTTATGGTTTAATAGGACATACCGTACACCATTTGTTTAGACCTGCTGAACTTGACTTCATGCATCATCTCCCCTCAAACAGCTAAATCGAAGAGAAAATACCGTAAACAGATTTTTTCCTCTAGAAAAAAATAATTTATTCTGATTTAGTCATTTAGACGGCATGTATATAGCGTCCAAATATAGCGTCTTGTAATCAAAATTACAAGGAAGGAAGACTACTTCATTACTTTTCTAGAGTAATGAAAAAAAATCAGCTGTTTTATTTTCTAGAATCTACCTTAGGCATAGAAAATGAGCACACATGACCCTATACATGTATAAATCGAACGTTAAATATAGTATAATTTAAACAAATATTGCTTGTGTAGGTCTACATGGTCATTAAAATGGATAAAACGCATAAAGATTTTTTTAAAGTTAGTTTTACTTAACAAAAACGATTTGCACCACTTCGTTCAATTTTAATGTAAGACAAATGACTGCAGTGATTTCAATTTCCTAGAAAATAATCGACAAGCTTTTAAAAACTCATTAAGTTCACTTATGCATTATAAGGAATACGCCTTTGAAGATAAATTATTTTAACATGTATAGAAAGAGCAAGTGATGATAATATTGTCTATATTATTTTTTTGTCAAAATGCACGCGTTAGCTATAAATCAATGCAGGTAATATGCTTCCTCCCACAAGGCAAAAATACGAGAACAACTGCTTTTACATTGTTTAAAATGGCTAAGAAAGAATTCGAAGCAACATTTTAGTCATTAACAAGCCAGTGCTAATTTCCTTAATATATGACCGTTTTTCCACTTTTATAAGATCTTATTTTTAGATACTGATTTTGATTATATACATCTGTTGAACTACGACATGCAGGCCCAAAGTTTTACAATTACGTTAGTGGAGCCCAACAACTTTCGTGAAAAATTCGCAGATATCTGAAATCGAAGTCGTTATTCCACCACGAAAGTTTTTTTAATGGTTAACATCTACTGTAATATAGTCTAAGCAGTCTAAATTTCACCAGAAATTAGAAATATATCATAAATAAGGAAAATAATCATAAAAACTGAACTGGATAAAATCAACCATGGTGTATGAGAGAACTGACTTTGATTAAATCCTTCTCCACATGAGTGCATACAGTTATTCAACAACATGTGTATTCAGCATTCAAGCTGAAATAAACAGAACATTTTAAAGAAAATATATTTATATTACTTCTGTATTTTTCTGAAAGTTGTGTTGTGTAATTATGGTATTAATTGAAGTGTCTTAATTAATTAAAGTGTCCTATAAAGAAACTGCTTGATGCACATGATACTTTTGCCTCTTGCACAGACCACCCTCTGACTCCAGCAATCTAAGAGTGTTATAAGGGCAGTCATGGAGAGGGATGATAGTGAGGCAGCACCTGGTTCCATCACCACCACCACATCATCAGCACCCACTGGCACCCCAGCACCCAACATGTTTGTCTGTACCCAGGCAAACCCCACACCACTGAGCACCCATTTCGCAGACAGGAAGGCTGTCCAGGTAATTCAGAGCCTCTCTGCACAGCTCTGCACCACGAATGGGTATAAAAAAAAAATCTAATTTCTTGACCAAATATTTAAAATGAAGATAGTATAAAGAGGAGACCAAGAGGAAACTTTTCCATCTATTCTATGACAATAAGTAAATTACAGCAATAGATGAATAACGAAAAGAAGCAGGGATGTATGATCTACTTTTTTAAACTAAGCATGTGTATGTGTCCTTATTGTGCTAGGTGATCCAGCAGGCAATACCCAAGCCTGCAAATGTGACCACTCAATACCTACAGCAGGCATATGCAGCACAGCAACACCGTATTATGGTGCAGACTACGGCTGTGCATGAGCACCAGCAACCAACTGCCCTCACTACACACAGCCATGCCTCTGTCCATCAGGTGTGTGTGTATTAGAAAGAGAGAGAAAGAGAGTGAGCGGCATGGGTTGACACTGATCTAAATCACACCTTTTGCTAAGTCCTTACTCCAGTTTTATGTATTTTGTGCGTCTATATGTGTGTTGTTTTCACCAGGTTTCACAATCTAATAGTGGGCAATCCACCTCACCACCCCCAGCGTCAAATGGGAGTGCAGCACAGACATCAGTAACTGATTTTAGAAAATAAGTCACTGGAAACTGTTGATAACTCACTTGAGTGCTAAAAATATATCTAAAAATTAAATGTAAAAAGCATTTATTAAATTAAAGTATAGCATTTATCAAGCTTCTGAATGTCGCCTCTGCTCTATCACATCTCAGCCAATAAGACAGTTCCAGGCCACCCGCTCATCTGGCTCTGCAGGAGCAATAGGCCAGCATACCATGTTGCTAGGCAATAGCTCTTCCCCTGGGAGTCAGGCCCAGATGTACCTGCGCACTCAGATGGTGAGAAAGTCTCAGCATTTTAATGCTAAGCTCTGAGTTAAAAGCTAAAATGTGTGTGACCCTAGTAATCACATTGATCCAAATTCAGTAATGATTGAATGATTGGTTATGTAAAAAAGACTTTAGAAAACTATTATGGTAAAAGCTGGCATAGGCATATATTTTATCATACCTTATGGCTTTAAAGCTTGTTCTCCTCTTCTCCATCTCTCTTCTGTATATCAGGTGATTCTGGCACCTGCTGCCTCAGTAAGTGCTGATCCACCTGCTTTGACCTCAGTGTCCTCCCAGCCAGGCTCCACACAGGTGAGAGCTGCCTATAGCCATTCAGCCTGTGAGCTGGTCGCAGTGGTACCACCAATCAAAATATTGCTGCTTGAACCACATCAAAAATAATACATCATGTCCAGATTAAGCTGGTGCAGGAAAATTTTATACTTCTCAAGTTATAGTAGATACATGCTATAAACATAAAGGACAAAATCATTTTTACAACTTAGAACTTATTAAAACAGTTATTTTCTATGTGGTATAGTCCAGTTTTACCAATAGCTTTGGAAAATTTATTTAGTACTAAGAAACTTACCTTTCCTGTGCTGTTTCCTTGGGGCCAAAGCACAGTCAAAAGGGGCAATTACTTAAGTCTTTAAAACAATTTGACAAGAAAGACCTCTACTGGAGTATTTATATTGCATCCTATGACCACCAACCACAACATACACCAATCAGCCATAACATTACATTCCTAATATTGTGTAGGCCGCCCTTGTGCCACCAAAACAGCCTTGACCTGTAAGGCATGGCCCTATAGTATCTGACACCATGATATTAGCAGCTTTACTTTTAAAAGCATTACCTTTTATGTAATGTAAGATGTGAGATGGGGCCTCCATGGATCAGACTTGTTTTTCCAGCACATTTCACAGATGCTTGATTTGAGTGAGATCTGGGGAATTTGGAGGCCAAGTCAACACCATGAACTCTTTGTCATGTTCTTGAAACCATACCTGAACAATTTTTGCAGTGTGCTGGCATTATTTCCTGAAACAGGCCACTACCTTTAGAGAATACCATTGCCAGCTGGTACATGTCAAAATAACATCTACATGAATGCTAGGACCTATCAGAACATTGCCCAGAGCACTGCTTCCACCAGTTTGCCATCTTACCATAATGCATCTTGGTTACATCTCTTCCCAAGGTAAGTGATACACATGCTCCCAGACATTTACATGATGTAAAAGAAAACATGACTCATCAGACCAGGCCACCTTCTTCCTTTTGCTCTATGGTTCATTACGGATGCTCATTGTAGGCGAATTGTTTGTGGTAGACAGGGATCAGCACTCTCACCGCTCTGCAGCTCCTTTCAAAGCAAGCTGAAATGCAGTGTCTTCTGACACATTTCTATCATTGTTTTTTCTATCATTCTATCGTTATTTTTTCCCCAGCAATTTGTGCTACAGAAGCCACCGTTCCCCACATGCATCAATACTGATTGTCACTATTGCTGATTGTATGTTTCAGAGATACTCTGCCCCAGTCACCTACCCATCAAAATCTGGCTCATCAAGGTCACTGATATGCTTACACTTGGCCAATTTTCCTGCTTCAAACACATCAACCTTAAAAACTGACTGTTTACTTGCTGCTTCATATATGCCATGACTTGATGGGTGTCACTGTAATGAGATAATCAGTGGTATTTATTTTGCCCGTTAGTGGTTCTTATGTTGTGGCTGATCTGTGTATGTCTTCCAGAGTCCCGTGTTATATTATAAAAACTAAAAAGCTATTTATTGCTGTTATGCATGATTATACACTTAAATCATTTTTGTTTGATACACCTATAGCTGTACCTAATAGACTGCTATAGAATTTAAGGCCAATTGTAAGTCGTAAACCACCAGTGTTAGCAATATGATGTAAGCTTACTGATTCTACTTGAGTCCTGTATCCCTTTTGTAATGTTCCAAACAGCTAAGACACTCACAGATAAAGGAAAGAAGTTTATTTATGCTGAGAATGTAGTCAGAGGGAGAATCCAAAACACCAGAGAGCAAGCCACTCCAAAAATCCAATATTCAGAGAGAGAAATACATGCAGGCAAAAAAAAATCCAAAGAAAGAGACAAGAGGCAAAAATCCTAAAAGCACAATACAGGCAAAGACAAACAAGCAGTCAATACACAGGAGGAAGAATAGTGGAAATACATCTACAATAGGTTTAAATAAGCATGGATAATAGAAAACAGGTGAATTCAATAGTCAGGCAAGGATGTAAGTGATTGGTGGAATGTTGCCCCTTGCTGTGAAAAGGATTCTGGGAAATGTAGTGATATTGATTGTTAGCTGAGCTGGGTAGAAACTAGTTGCATGACACTTTTGGTACATTGTTTCAACTTAATTGGCCTCTATTATGAGTGACCTGGTTTTGAACAAATGGCAGGATATATATTTATGTTAACCTACGTTTAGATGCACTCATGCACAAAATATTCAGACATCATCTGCTCTGTTTTGAAAACAGGTAAATTCATGAAAGAGGTCACTGGAAACATGGAACAACAATGCAGAGGCAGAGACCAAGACAAGTTACTAATTAAGTAGAATTGATTGAAAAGCATGGTGCCACCAGGCATGCAGAATTAAATAATCATTGTAAATGGTAGGAAACACTGATAGTTGTAACGTCTTTGATGTTGTAAATGAACATGTTAAACATGAGTACTCCCTGTTGTCATTAGCTGGGATGACTGAATAATTTATGTTCTTCCAAGGTTTCAAGCTTATCCATGTGCACGCATCTGCCAGGAGCTCTTACTGCTGCTCCAAGTGTTCATCTTAAAGTTACCTCTCAGGGCCAGTCACTCCCCAAAATGTCCCTATGTCCCCTGAAGTCAACACATCTGTCCCAAGCCCTTGTGGAAACTTCTAGCAGTAAGTTTGAATAAAACAAAATCTCAAAAAAATAAAAAATAAAAATAAAAAAAATAAAAAATCTCTAAAAGGCTTCTCTCACTGGATCTTGTTTAAGAGATTTTTTTTTTTTTTAACCTAAACCAGAGTTTAGGTAACTAAACATTGTTCAACAAGAAAGTTCAACTTTTTATTTTGTAACAAGTGGCATGCTAATCATTGTCTGAAAACTACTTTGGTGTGGAAATGAACCCCTGCTGAAGTGCATAAGTTCACAGAGGTGATCCTTTCTCCCCTGCAGTGTTCACTCCGATGCAGTCCCATGCTGTGGTGCGCCAGCAGTTGCACTGCACTCCCAGCACCAAGGTGGCAGCACCGCAGCTCATCCTGCAGAGCAGCACAGCTCACAGGCAGGTGCAACCAATTGCCTTGCAGGTCACTCCACAGGATAGGGGGCCTCCTCCCCTCTCCTCGCTTACCCACACCACACCTGCCCCTGCTGCTCTCTTATCACAGCACTGTGAAGTCCTCTCAGTGTCCACCCCCTCCGACCAACCAGCCAATCAAAGCTCTGTACAGCAACAAGCTGTGGTGTCCACTTCCACACTTCCTCCAAGCTGTTCTGCTCTGTTAGATCCTCCATCCCTCCACCTGGGCCCAGTGGTGGAGCCTCGGGCCCAGCCTCTGCCCCTTAGCTGCCCTCCTCCCCACAACATGGCCTTTCCCAGGCTGGCTGTCCCTCCTGCCTCTCTGCAGAGACTCTCCCTGCGCTCTGTACACACTATAGCTATGCAGTCCGACAACATACTGGTCCCAGACAATGAGCTACCTGGAGCTGATGCTTTTGTTCAGCTGCCCTTCCAGAATCTTTCACCTCCACAGACTGTGGCAGTGGACCTGAAGGTGCAACCACCAACGCAGAAAGAAGATCCTTCAGTGAGTCCGCTAATTTTTGGTGATACCTCATGTTGTAATGTGGTGAACATTAACCTTACTCCTGGAGACCTTCTTGTAGAATTTAGAACCAGATTGTTCATCATAAAAGATCCAGCCTTCTATAAAATTTTGTTAGTTATATGATTTGTGCTGGAACTGAACTCTGCAGGTAGGTAAACTCCACAGTAGGACTGATTACTATTGGAATGGTCTACCAGGCTCTAATCTTTATAACCAGCTCTAAAAGTTTAAGAACTAGAGGAGCTGGATACCAATGACATTAAGACTATTATAATGTGTTTGAAGTGTTGAATATTTTTGTAATGTCCACAGTCAGAGGCAGTCCAACTGCTAAAGGAGGAGGAGCAACATGCGGAACAGGTGCGGGGGGAGCAACACACATTTCCCCCCAAGAGCGGGACCCCCACACCTTCAACACTGCCCTCTCTAGCAGATCTACAGACTTGCTGTGACAGCCTGATACACTCAAAAGACTGCACAGGTGCAAGGAGCTCCAGCCTCCAGCCTCACCCTCTTGCATACACTGCAAAGACATCAGAATATTTCATACACAATCTTGCATTTTTAGCACAGAACCCATCCCCCAACAGCAGTTGTTTTTTGCAGGCCTGGTGGAGCACTCCTGCTTGCAGTCCAGCAGATCCATGATCCAGTTACCAGAAGAGCCTGCACTCAACAGCATCCCCCCATCCCAACTCTGTGCTGCGGTAAGAAGTTCCAGCAGGCTCCCTCCAGCCAGCCTCCCAGCGAGCCCGGAGGGAAAGCCCTCTCAGGCCACCATTAGACCCCACATCCTCACACACCTCATTGAGGGCTTCGTCATCAGAGAGGGGCTGGAACCGTTCCCGGTATGTCCACAAGATGGCATTACAGCCATTCAGAGTCACTTCAGCTATGATAAAACCCATGGTGCTAAGTCCTGCTTGAGAGAGAAATGATTCAAGATTCAGTAGTTTTATTGTCATATGCCCAGTAAAAAGTCAGTTACACTGAACAATGAAATTCTTATTCTGCCTTCCTTTTCCATTCAAGAAAAGAATGATTTAAAAATATATAAATATGAAGGAAAAAGATCGATACAAAGTAAAGGATAGATACAAAATAGAAGAGATATGTACATACGAGTTAGGCTGTCCAGTTAGAACACTCTTCGTTGGAATATATCTCTTCACTTACTGTGCTTAAGGCACAGTAATAAGAACAATGCCATCTTTATCCATGCAGTGGTATTAAATGGCTAGCCTTGATCTGCTCTGATAATTGTGTGCTGTTCCACAGGTGGGTTGCACGTCTCTGGAAAACCAGCAACAACCCAGGTTGCCTCAGGACAAAAAGCTCCCAGCAAATGCAGCACCAGCCTGTCATGACTTACTCATGGACACAGAGCAACCAGCATCAAACATAGATAACATCACTGCTGAGGATGGTGAGATGTCCTTGATTTAGTCTATGCAGTTATGCTTTGGCAAGTTAGTGACATACCCAGCTGCAGGACTCTCTGGAGCAAATCATCTGCATTGGATTGTGGCCAAATGTATATGTACTGGATTTGGGTTTAGAGCTGGGGTTATATGTGTGCTGCTCAAGGGTACATTGCTCATCAGTGACAATGATCTATAGACGATAAAGACTGAAGTTATATAACTAAAGATTGCAAGTTAGAGGTGACGTCTGCTTTGGATAACAAACATTTCATTGAGGTAAATGTGACACAGAGCAGCCTGACAATTTTGATCTGAACTGCAGTTATAGTATATCACCATAAATATTTTAGCAAATCATCAAATTTGTCTATGCAATCACATAAAACAAATAGTAGCAGTGAAGTCTTCAGCATAAGTATGGTGTCTGAAGGGGAGTGTGCATGGGGTGTAAGAATTTGATGTGCTCTGAATAAATGTGCTCTTAGGGAATGCATGTGATGTGTTTGTAGAGAGACTGATGGAGAGTTTGTCAGATGAACTGCAATGTGAATTCTGTGCGAAGAGGGGCTATGCTCATTCATTCCTCCGCTCCAAACGCTTCTGCTCCATGACCTGCGTCAGAAGGTACAAAAAGCGACAGCTGATCTTATTACTACTGCCCAAGTCAGAGTGGTGAAGAGGTGGTTTAGTTTATTATAACTAAACTTATCTTGGTAGTCCTTGTGCAATACCCACTTTACTAACCGCAGGGTAGGAAAGTCTTTAGTTACAGATCTGATTGGCAGAGGGATCACTGCTCTTCTCCATGTTTCTGACTGTGCAGGTTCAATGTGAGCTGTACAAAGCGCCTCAGCATACTAGGGGACCAAAGAGTGAAGCGCTGGCCAAACAGACCCATGAGCCGTAGAGGGCGTCCACCCAGTCATGTCAAGCATAACTCACAGAATCACTTCCTTATGCAGGTCAGAGAGAGAGAATGTTTTTAATGTTGGTCTTCTGACTGGGAGTACAGCACTGTAATGCTGTATATATTAGTCATGTGTGCAGACTCATGATGATGTTTCACTGTGAGTTTGCAGCTTCATGGATCCTATAGACCTGACAATACGAAGCAACCAGCCAACTCTGTATCCCAGCGTGGAGGGAAGGAGAGTGAGGAAGAAGACTCTCCAGGTCCCATGACGACAAGACTGCGTCTGCAGGCAGACAGAAAGAGAAGCCAGGAACAAGGAAGTGGGGACATCTGCACCAGCTCCACCTGGCTGTCAGACTCCTCCCCTACACAGTGGAGTGTGGAACAGGTCTGCTCCTATATCAGCTCTTTACCAGGTACCTCCACTTTCCCCTAAGAGTATGCTATAAGGCTGATAAAAAAATAATAATAATTGAAACACATATACATACACAGACACACACATACACACCTATTTGGACAGTAAAATAATACTTGTAATCTTTACACCATCATGATGCATAGATGGAAGTGTAGACTGTACATTTTTACAGTCCCTTGATTTTCACAGGCTCAAAAGTAATTAGACAAACTACAGATTCTAAATATGATTATTTTTAATATTTGTATGCAAATACTTTGAAGTCAGTGACTGCCTGAAATCTGGAACCCATGGACATCACCAAATGCTGAGTTTCCTCCCTTGAAATGCTTTTCCAGGCCTTTACTGCACCCGGTTTCAGTTCCTGCTTTGTTGTGTTATTTTGCAATCAGTTTTGTCTTCAATAAGTGAAAATTGGGTCTGGGTCTGGTGACTGACTAAAGAACATTCAATTTCTTTGCCTTAAGAAGCTCTTGGGTTTCTTTTGTGTTCATGTTTTGAGTCATACTCCATCTGTAGTGTGAAGTGCAGTTTTGTAGGATTTGACTAAAAAGTATAGCTCTATACAGTTCAGAATTTATCCTGCTACTTTTATCACTATTCACATCACCAATAAACACCAGTAACCTAGTTCAACTGGCAGCCATAGATGCCATAACACTGCCTCCACCATGTCTGACAGATTAAGTGATATGCTTCAAATCATGAGTCATTCTTTTCTTTCTCTATACTCTTCTCTTCCAATCATTCTGGTACAAATCAGTCTTACTTCTGTCTGGCTAGACAGAACTGGGCTTGTTTTCTAGCAATGTCTAATCTGGCCTTTCTATTCTTAAATTTACAATTGGTTTGTATCTTAAGGCAAACCCTCTATATTGACATTCATTAAGGCATCGCTTCATTGTAGATTTTGACAGTGATAAGCCTACCTCCCCAAGAGGCTTCATTCACTTGCATGGCCTCACTTAAGTCAAATGCAAATTCAGAACTTGGAATCAACCATAGACTTTTTATCTCATTAATTTGTCATGAATAAGTGAGAGATTAGGCTACATCTGGCCATGAAACTGCTTATCAGTCAATCATCAAATTATATTTAAGCCTGTGAAATGTAACTACTATGGAAATATGGCTGTAATTCCTAAACAGTTAATGTAATATTTTTGTTAAATCCCTTGAATTAAAGCAGAAAGTCTTCACTTCACCCATATCACAATTGCTTCATTTAAAATCCAATGTGATAACCAAAATTTGTGCTAGTCTCAACTTTTGGCCTTCACAAAGCTTGCTGCTTCAGTTTTTATGGTGGCAATTTGCATTAACTCTAGATTGTGATGAGTGATCAGATTAATTGCAATTAATAGCAAAGTCATTCCTTGCCATGGAAATTAACTTAACAAAAATTACTGCATTCCAGCCAATGTATTTCAGCCATGCCACAAAATGGCCTGCTAACAATTTCAGTGATGATCTTGTTAGCTCAGGAGAAAGTGTTAATAAGGACAACGCATCTGATTTAATTCAACAATTTATTGAGTCAAGAACTTTAAGAAGAGAGGATCAATTGCAGGGAAGAAGGCTTCAGGGTGCCCAAGAAAGTCAAAAAAGCACTAGGACTGTCTCCTAAAGAGGATGCAGCTATGGGATCGGGTCCCCACCAGTGCAGAACTTGCACAGAAATGGTAGAATGCAAGTGTGAGTGCTTCTGCACGCACAGTGGGGCGAAGGCATTTGGAGAATAGCTTGGTGTCAAGAAGGGCAACAAAGAAGCCACTTCTCTCCAAGAAAAACATCAAGGACAGACTGACGTATAGGGATTGGACTACAGAGGACTGGGGTAAAGTTATTTTCTCTGATGAAGCCCCCTTCAGACTGTTTGGGACATCTGGACAAATGATTGCCTGGAGTAGAAAAGGTGAGTGCTACCATGAGTGCCGTGTCATGCCAACAGTGAGGCACATTCATGTGTGGGGTTGCTTCTCATCTTAGGGAGTGGCTTTGCTCAAAATTCTGCCTAAGAACACTGCCATGAATAAGGAATGGCATCAAAACATCCTCCAAGAGCAACTTCTCCCAACGAGTCATGAGTCATGCCAACAGAGAGGCATCCTGAGACCATTCATATGTGGGTTTGCTCAAAGTTTTTGCCTAAGAACACTGCCATGAATAAGGAATGGTATCAAAATAGAGCAACTTCTCCCAACGATCCAGGAGCAATTTGGTGATGAACAATGCTTTTTCCAGCATGACAGAGTACCATGTCAAAAGTGATAACCAAGTGGTTTGGAAACACTGAAATTTTGGGTCTGTAGACAGGAAACTTCCCAGATCTCAATCCCTTTGTGAACCTGTGATCAATCCTCAAAAAGAGGATGGACAAACAAAAACATAGAAACTGTGATCAATTCCAAGCACTGCTCAGGCAAGAATGGGTTGCCATCAGTCAAGACTTTGCCCAGAAGCTGATATCCACCATGCCAATTGAAGAAGGCTTAAAAAAGAAGGATCAACACTGTAAATATTAAGTCTTGGTTAATTTGGATGTATTTGTCAAAGTATTTTATTTATAAAGTATTTCACTATACCATATAAATATCTGAAAAGTGTGTGTGTGTATATATATATATATATATATATATATATATATATATATATATATATATATATATATATATATATCTATATCTATCTGAGGCAGTAAAACTTTGTGAAAACCAAAATTTGTCAGTCTCAAAACCTTTGGCCACAACTAATTATAATTATACATATATATATATACACATACATATATAAAAAAATACACATACACACATGAGAAAATGTGTTTGCCCCTTTTGTGATTTTTTTTAATTTTATTTTTATTTTTTTGCATGGTTGTCACACTTACATGGATGAGTCATTGCTGCGCTCTTGGGGTAATTTTGGTTGGCCGGCCACTTCTGGGAAGGTTCACCACTGTTCCATGTTTTCGCCATTTGTGGATAATGGCTCTCACTGTGGTTCGCTTTACAACCTTTTCCAGACCTCAATTAGATCTCAACTACTTTGTATCGCATTTGTTCCTGAATTTCTTTGGATCACAGCATGCTGTCTAGCTTTTTTTTTTTTTTTTTTTTTTTTTTTTTTTTTTTTTTTTTTGTCTACTTCACTTTGTCAGGCAGGTCCTATTTAAGTGAGATCTTGATTGAGAACAGGTGTGGCAGTAATCAGGCCTGGGTGTTGGCTAGAGAAATTGAACTCAGCTTTCTAAAGATCTGATAAACCACAGTTAATTTATGTTTTAACGGGGGGGGGGGCAAATCACACTTTAGGGTTAAATTTGTTTCTAAGACAATTCTAAATATGAAAGATGACAGCCCACAAAAAGATGGAGTTACAAAATAAAAAGAATACATTAAAAAAAACTACAATTGAAATGTCCCTTCAGAAAATAGTTTTCATTCAGAAGTCTCTTACCCTACAAGTACTCAGCATGTATGAGAATTTCTTGAAGAGATCAAAAGTGGTGCCTCATGAACCTTGTTAAGAGAAGACTGAAGGCTGTGCAGTGCTGTCATCGCAGTAAAGGGTGGTGACTGAATAATTCAAAATCCCATCTATCTTATTTCTTGGTTTTGATACCTTCACTGTTTTTCTAAAATGTAGAAAATATAAAAAATGATATACACATACACAAAGATTTGTTTGGCACTCCTGCAGGATGCCAGGACATGGTGATGGAGTTCCGATCTCAGGAGATTGATGGCCAAGCCCTGCTGCTACTTACAGAAGAGCACCTCATGAGTGTCATGAATATCAAACTGGGGCCAGCACTGAAGATCTGTGCTTATATCAACTCCCTCAAAGAGGCTTAGGTATTGGACCTTCCCAGTATACTTCCCTGAGAAAGTCATCAAGGGGATTTCTGAGGTCTGAAGTATAGTCTCCTCCAATATTGTTTGATTGAAAAAGATTGATGGAACAGGTCATGGGGATAAGTGTCATCTTAAACCCATAAATATCTAGGCCACATGGGCAGAGAATGAGATTAGCCCAGGTAAAGGTGACTCAAGTGTCACACACGTCCGGTTACACAAGGTCTATATGAAGGGTGGGACCTTTTTGGACAATATCCATGGATAAGAAACACATCATTAACCTTAGCCTTAGCACTTGGTTTTTGACCAGGTGTGATGTAAAAGGTAACATCATGCAAACTGGTAAATTTCATTAATTGTGATTAAAATGTCAAATACAATCACTGGTAAATAGCAGTCCCTTCTTGGTGCAGTAAGGATTGTAAAAGCACTTTTCTGACCAAACACTCACTTATGTGCTGCAATGTAGGTAAAAAAAAAAAAAGAAAGAAAAGAAAAAAAAAAAAGTTGTTTGTATAAGACTTAAATAGATGATTTTTTTTTTTTAATCAAGTGTTTGCACACTGGTATGTCTACTGTAAATTGAAAAATAAAGATTTGTTGTTAAGTAACCTTCAGGTTTGTACAACTCCTAAACATTTTAATTCAACAACAAATGGAAATACTATTGCATTTTATTTTCCCATTGTGTATTTCAGCAAACCATGATGATCAAGAACTGGCATGACTTGAATTAACCTACAGGAATTTGGTAAATAAAAATAAGTAAATTAAATTAATAATAATATATATATATATATATATATATATATATATATATATATATATATATATATATATATATTTTTTTTTTTTTTAAATTATTATTATTATTATTTTTTTTTTTTTACATTTATTTTTTTTTTTTTAAATAATTTATCGGTTAACATTCCCCCTACCCTTTTGACTCGGTCATGTAACCAAAAATATTTTCAGTCCTTTAGAAGACCCTTCTGAAGGGGGAAGGGACAAAAAAAAGACTTGTCTGCTTGAAGTGGAAGGCAGTTAGTAACAACCAATAAAATAACCACTAAAAGATACTGTAAAAAGAGTTAATGACTGACAAATTAAAAGCCATTGTTTTATTAAAAATAGTTTTTCACATTTATGACAAAGCAGATCAGCTGAGTCACATGCCTTTGATTTTTAATATATAAATGCAGTATTAAATGTAGAGGTGGGGGGGGATTAATGTAGATGGAGAGCAATTTCTTCTGCAAAACAAAGAAATGGCCATAGATGCTCAGGTGAGTTCAGGAAAGCAGCCGTTTTCCTGGTAACCGTGTTCTCATGGTGATGGCCCTGCTGCCTTCAGCTTCAACTGCTGCTCAATCCTCATGTCAAACTCTTGCCGTTCTCTACAGAGCATAGAGAAAAGCAGATTTACACAAGAACGATGAAATTCAAGATAAAATCGACTAAAATAGAAGGGCTTTCAAAAGTGCACCTCAAGCCCCAACCCACCTGTTGCTATGGCACGGTCCTCGACGGTACTTAGCCTCAGCCTCATCAACGGAGAGGTGATCTACACCAGCAATGGCATAGGTAAGAGCCTGGGAGTGTTAGAGGAAGCAGAGCATGCTGAATACTCACAACAGACTGGGTACTTTTGTGGAAAACAAATATCAAAATGGATGTCATTTGCTGCTCAGCTGCTGTTTGCTGCAGTACCACAGTTGTATGTCAGGCCTGCCTGCAACCATCAAGCCTAGTACTGCCAAAACAATGACTCACCTCCGGCAGGAGCACATCCAGGATGAAGCGGATGCGATCTGTGTTTCCCAGCTCACGGCTTGTGGCACACAGCTTCTGCAGGTAGCGAAAGACCTTATCTACCTGCTCCTCGTCCTCCAGGTAGACGTCCACCACAGAACGGCTGGAGCTGTCCAAAGCCTGGCGCCACTTGGAAGGCTCCTGTCCACTGATCACTGCCTGCAGAGGCCAGTATTTTATTAATTCACCCAGACAGAGGTTTTTTCCTTCAATAAGTGACCATAAAACAATGTTGTACAGTAAACAACCCCTTTAGTTCAGTGATTTTCTAAACAGATTGACTGAAGAGAATGTCTTCTGCATGAACATTTTGAGCTTGAGAGCACCTAAGTACATTTCTGTATTTCTCCAATAACTATAAACCGCAATATTCATCAGAAAAGGCAAAGTGTACCATTAAACATAACTGCAGAATAGAAATGTTTGTTGTCTGAAAACATCTTGGCCAACACTGTGGTTTTTAATTTCAGCTAAGCTGACAGCCTTGCTCCTCTCAACCTTATCTGATAACACTTGGGTCCAAATTTTTTTTTGCTTCACAAACTAAAATAGGTGTACCCTATAGTATATTTTACATTGAAATCTGTTTCTAGAATTTTTCTATCGTGTGTGGTTTTTGACAGAACTGGGCAATTATATTTACATTAATTATACTTATTCACAAAGGCTTATATTACACTTAAAATATGTACATATACTTGTATGTACAATGTATGATTTATGCCACTTCAGTCTCCAGCCTGCCAATATCTTTTCCTTGGTACTGTTTTTCCATAGTATACAAAAATACAATAAACAGGTATTTTTGCAGGAAGCAAACTCACTGTTGACCAGTATAATCAAAGGCCCAGCTAGGTTTGAGGTGAGCAAACACAGCCTGCCTGATCTGCTCTGCATGGTACTTATGTTAAAAAAACTGATTCCTAAACAGGTTTTAATTTGTCATACCAACAAACGATTCTCCACGCCACGTTTCTTAACGATGAAGTCCACTAGCCTCTCGTTGGCACGGTTCCGTGCAGCCAGGGTGCGATCTGGCAGCACCTTCTTTGAGTGGAGCTCTTCCTGCTTGCTTTGGCAGGAAGAGCAGGAAGAAGCTTCCCTGGTATCGCCTGCACCATCAACTTCGCCCTTGCCCTGCTCACTTAGCAGTTCCTGGCTAGGGAACGTCAACTCAGATGAAGACACCTTAGGATATTTGTTCCTCACTGGGCAACCTGCCAAACAGAGCCCAACAACAGCCAATAGCTGTCATGTGTCACCAGTTTGAGTCAGCTGTTCTTTAAAAATAGATGCATTTCACACTGTGTATTACTTTAACTTTGAGAAATTAAACTGAGAGCATTAGTCTAAGAGCAATAACAGTGCTGACAATTATATAGTCAATTTAAAATCTACCGAATTGTTCCCCAAGACTGGCCATAACAATAACCATGCAAAATACAGTTTTTGTCTTACATTGGCTACAGAATGGAGAACTTACTGATATCATCATCAAAGTATTCAATGAAGGAGCCAACAAAAGAACCACATCCTACAAATTGAAACAGAAAACACATTCCAGTTTGACAGCATTCAGTGCATGAGTAGGTCTCAGAGCCCATTCCTAGTTCTAATTGGCACACTGAAAGGTGCAGGAGGGGGATACCAATGCGAATTCTGTAATCCGATATGAGATCCAGACACCAGGTAATGATATCGCCATACTTCTCTTTGGCCAAGTCCTATCAGAGACCCAAAAGACAGACAGACAGACAGAGACACACACACAGACACACACCTTTACTGAGATCTATCAACAAGCTGCTAACAGCAAACAAAAAACTAAAGAACTGAGGTGATTTTTTAACTGAATCTTTAATCTCAATCTTTAAGAAACCAAATCACCCAAAATGACTCTAAACCAGCCTTACCAGAAAAAGCTCTGAGTCGTCACAGTCAAATGGCTTCAAGGTTCTCAAGGACACAGAAAAGCTTAAGTAAGGGAAAAAAGAGGATTCATTTTATTAATGAGTCCACACACAAACACAAAAAACACAAGCAACACCAATGAGGTTCTCTTTGGCTTTCTTTATTAACAATGAACTCCTAAAACACATTTTCTGAAATAAAATGCTATTTTTTTAAAACCTGAAATACAAATCCAAAAACTCAAATTTGTTTTACTCAAAAGTATTTCTGCCTAGCAGAAGCAAGCAATTTATTGAAATATTCCTCAACTTTGCCCATAATGCAGGTTTGGCCATAACGAAAATGCCTTCAAACAATCAGAGCACCTTAAACAATACTTGGAAATGTCCTTTTGTCAGATATTTATATGGTATAGTGAAGTACAATTATAAAGTTGTTGTGTGGTTTTTTTTTACTTTTTATTGACAAATACATCCAGTTTAAGCAATGAATTAAAATGTTTACAGTGTGGACCCTTCTTTTTAAAGACTTCTACAATTCATCTCGGCATGCTGGAAATCAGCTTCTGGGCAAAATCTTGACTGATGGCAACCCATTCTTGCCTGATCAGTGCTTGGAGTTGATCACAGTTTCTGTGTTTTTGTTTGTCCACCCTCTTTTTGAGGATTAGGCAAAATTTTGAGCAAACACACTCCCTTGCTCAGAAATGGCAGAACGCAGGTGTGAGTGCATCTGCATGCACAGTGAGGCGAAGGCTTTTGGAGAATGACTTGGTGTCAAGAAGGGCAGCAAAGAAGCCACTTCTCTCCAAGAAAAACATCAAGGACAGACTGACAGCCTGAAGTATAGGGATAGGACTACAGAGGACTGGGGTAAAATTATTTTCTCTGATGAAGCCCCCTTCAGACTGTTTGGGACATCTGGACAAATGATTGTCCAGAAAAGAAAAGGTGAGCACTACCATGAGTGCCGTGTCATGCCAACAGTGAGGCACATTCATGTGTGGGGTTGCTTCTCATCTAAGGGAGTGGCTTTGCTCAAAATTCTACCTAAGAACACTGCCATGAATAAGGAATGGCATCAAAACATCCTCCAAGAGCAACTTCTCCCAACGATCCAGTAGCAATTTGGTGATGAACAATGCTTTTTCCAGCATGACGGAGTACGTCACAAGGCAAAAGTGATAACCAAGTGGCTCGGTGAAAAAAATTTGAAAATTTTGGGTCCATGGCCAGGAAACTCCCCAGATCTCAATCCCATTGAGAACCTGTGATCAATCCTCAAAAAGGGTGGACAAACAAACACAGAAACTGTGATCAACTCCAAGCACTGATCAGGCAAGAATGGGTTGCCATCAGTCAAGAGTTTGCCCAGAAGCAGATTTCCAGCCTGCCAATTACAGAAGTCTTAAAAAAGAAGGCTCAACGCTGTAAATATTAAGTCTTTGCTTAAACTGGATGTATTTGTCAATAAAAAGTTTAAAAACGTATGAAACGCTTATAATTGTACTTCACTATACCATATAAACTTCTGACAAAAGGATCTAAAAAAACTGAGGCAGTAAATTTTGAAAACAAAAATGTGTCAGTCTCAAAACTTTTAGCCACGACTGTATAATTCTCTTAAAATCACAAATGATGAAAATCACTTTTTATATGATGGGGTACCAAGAAAACAAAGTGTCTTGCTAAGGCCTTGGGCAGTTAAATATCTTATCAGTTAATATCTTTTTCCACTGATATTCCATCAGTTGGTGTTTGAATGGTGGTGGCAAGCACTAACATATTGGTCAAAAATCTCTCATAGGTGTGAAAGGCCATAGAATGTGAGATTTACATTATTTTTATTTTTATGTTTATCAAACCATTCAGTGATCCCTCATGCCCACTGGATTGGGATATTCAAATCAGGACATAAATGTTTCATTATACGATAAGGGAGATCAGTCAGAATAACTTTGTATTCATTTGTGATATTTCCCTCTAAGGAGACAAGTGGACTCAAACCATGCCAGCAAAGTGCCTCTACAGCATAACTGAAGCCCAACAAGGCTCAATCATTCAGGCCTGTACTGTTTTTTTTTTGTTTGTTTTTTTGGTGTACACCACACATGCAGTCGCTCAACTATCAAGAATATGGCAAAGGATGATTCATCTGGATCAATCACCTTTTTTTTGCATCTCTGTACAGCAGTGCCTATGGATTTGCACCACTGAACTTTCAAAAGTAACCCAGCATTGCTCTTAGTATTGTTTATATTGTAAAGTGGTACAGAATCATGTGACTTTTGGCCCCATACATCATGTACTAGGTACATCTCTACTACGTACATCTCCCTTTTTCATTTTTGACATTCTGACTATCCAATCATCCTTTTTGTTTGTTCATTTTCCTAGGCTTTGTGGGTTTTTTGTATTTCTGTTCAAATTTTTTCACATCAAAGACATTGATTCAAAACTCACTATTGAATGTACACACTCCATGATTTTGCCACAATATCCAACCCTACTTACTGATGTCTTTCTCATAATTGGTGATTGTACTTTAGTCAGTGTTCCTACTGAAACACTAGCCATGGTGAACCTGCAACAAAACCACTTAGATATTTTGCTCTTTCTGTTTTGATCTAAAATCAAGGGCAACTGGGTCTGCTGAGCATTTTTAAATATGGAATGATTTTTCATACAGTATACGTGTCTGGAAACATCTGCATTTCTTGTTTCACTAAGTTTATTCAGGTTTTTCCTCACACCCACGTGTTTGGATTCAAACAGCATTACTGCTTTGTCATTGGTTGATTACACCTTTAGAACTATGTGTTACTAAATAATCTTGTCAATATTTAAAGCATTAAAATTATTTGCGGTTCACTGTAGTGGCCGGAATTTTGTCCTAAACTGTAGTGTTTTCTTTATGATAACATAAGGTTAATTATGCTTGGTGATAAAACATGTTTGTGGTTATACAAAAAGAGTTTACAAGATCTGCAAACCGAAAAAGGTCTAGCTGCAGTCAAGGCATCAGGACATGCATGACAGAAATGAGAAAAAAACTGCAAAAAGCTAACAAGACTCTTACCCCTTTTTAACTGTCTTCTTATCTAAGAGAAGTCCATCAATGAACACGATACTGGCTTTTTTGTTCTTGTGGTTTACACTTTTAACCTGCAGAAGAATATTACTCAAATGCCTTTTTCAAAATAAAAATATACATTTCTCAGGAACAGACTTAATATCCAGCTGGCACAGATAGCATAAATGCCACGAGCCTGGCACTTGTCCTGGCTCAAGGACTACAATAAATTCGACATTCTTAAAATATAATTTGTGTGGGACAGCGATTACTTACCATGGCTGGCCAGAATGGGTACTTCCTCAGTTTACACCACACCAACAGTCCTTCTCTAATTAATGAAGACTCTGGAATATAATCAAGACAGAACACATAATGACAGCAATATATATCCACTTATGTTTATCTATACATCCCGAGATGACTCACTTTGACTGTTCTGCTGTAAGAAACTAGGCAGCTCCTCATCTTCCTCATCTTCTTCATCCTCCTGCAGGGAAAGGGAAGGCTCGAGGGGATAAGGCTCCTCCTCCTGCACACACAACTTAATGGACAGGTCGGAAGGCAGCGTCTGCTCTGCAAAGTCAGAACACAGTAAGACCAAGTTGCAGCATAAACCACTATTACGACACATCAAACATTTTGCCAAGCACTGGGGAGGCAAGTCCAGGATATGGAATGAGAAGCCAACAGAGTGAAACCTTCAGTTCCTTTGTACCTGGTTCATGGAGAGCAAAGTCTTGGAGCTCAAAACGTGGCCGGACGTGGCGAATTGCCTGGCTACCAGATGAATTCTGGGGTGGCTCTGCGTTCTTCCTGAGCCGTTTCACAAACAGTGCAGTGCACAACTCCTGCTGCTCCTTCTTCTTCCGCTGAGGTACAGACTTCTGTGGCACTTGAGGCTTCCGAGGTCTACCCCGCTTTTTAGGTAAAACATGACAGGCTTGACTAATTAGAACAAATATCACAGTAATGTGTTAAAGCAGAGACAAATACTATAATTGACACTCCACCACTAATACCAGTAACAGGCATACTACTCTGCTGGTGCTAAACTACCACTTTAATATCACCTTTGAACTTACAGACCAGAATATTTTTTTAATAACAAGTTAACAATGTCTTGTAAATGTAAACAATGGAAAAAGATTTCAGTTCTACACCACACCTTTACTGAACAAATCTTCAGCTCATTCTGATTGCCATTTATTGAAGTGCATTGTCCACTCTCTGTAATGCTGGGCAGGGTTGGAAGACAAGTGCTGCCCAACGGGGTGGAACCGAAGCAAAGACCGGCTCGGTGACGGCGCCCCTTCGGTGTGCATGGGTCCAGTGCAGAGAAACTGTGAGATGCAGATGGTTCCAGCTCAATGCTGGTACCTAGTGTAGAATGTGTGTGAATGGCAGCGCCAGTTTTCACAGGGACTTGGTCACCCACAGCACTTGATCTGTGTGCAAATGAACGTTTTACTTTGGCTTTTCTTTGGGGCATTTCCTTGGTCTCTGCTGAGTAACAGTCCACAGCTCTGGGGCAACTATCCAACTCAGTTGATTCCTCAGAATATTCTTCATTACACGTGTCAGATCTGGTACTTAAGATGACTACCTTCTGAGAAGGCTGATTTCTTTTACTCCAGCTTTCCTTCTGTCGTCTTTTTTTTGGCTTTATAAGACATGGAGCAGGTTGTCGAGGCACTAACATCTCATTGTCCTTTGCATTGGAAGAAACATTTCCATTTGTAGCTATTCTTTGAGTTCTGAGCTCTAAACTAATAGGTTGGGCCAAAAACACTTTAGGGTCAGCAAGGGTTTGCTGGCTGACAGGCTTTGTTACTTTTCCTCTTGTTTTTTTCTTTGGTGCAAGTTTGATTAGGCTGGCACCAGGGGAATCGTGAGGTTCAATGGGTGCTTTGGGGTTACCCTTAGTGGAAGTAGGCCGGTTCAATTCTGCTAGAACTTCAGCAATGATACGACAAGTTCTTTCAGGATTTTTTCGCAATCGTAAGGTGCGTTTGTCTTCCGATGAACTCATTCTTGCACATTCAAATATATAAGCGTTTTAGCAGGAACATTATTTCGTTCAAAATGTTGGACTAACAGAACCATTAAATGTATTTGACACAACATATAGCCATAAACTGTAATGACTCCACACAAAACATCATCTTCCGACAGCCCTGTCGAAAAACAGACGGGGTAAGAGAATGATATCCTACAGCCAAAAAAAATCGCGTTTTTAGATGCTTAGTGACAGCATAACTACAGTCGTAACGCTAGCTTGTGAGCGCACCCAAGATAGCTAACGGTAATGTTGTCAGTAAATGCCCTAAATATAGGTATTTTAATTGTTGACGTATTAAATATTAACCACGTTATATTAGACTGTTAGAGCTACATAAAAAGTACATGGTAACCAGTTAGCTAGCTAGCTAGCTAGTTACTCCATTAGCCAAGTAATCAACCTGGAACTTTACAGATAGCTGCTCATTTCAGTTGCACCACTAAACTACTGAAAATAATACTTTTCGCAACTTCCCGCCAGGTTCTACCACCGACAGCTACACAATTCCTAGATATCAAGTTCGTCTGCAAAATCAGCTAACGCTAGCTTAGATGTTTATATTAACATTTTCTAACTTATTGTAACCAGCTAGCTAGCGTTACCCTAGCTAAGTTAGGTTAGCCAGCTGTATTCTAACAAAGATATGCGTCCTATACAATCTCGTTCCACAAAGAGTGGTGTTCACGTACCTTAATAACTAACTTACGTTGCACATATAGCATACAATGGCGTTGTAACAAAGCATAGAACTGTATGTAACATAAACATGACGTCGCTCTTTAAATCTGCAGCTTTTACAGTACTTCGACTACCCAGCAGCACTTTAGGCCTCAAATTCCAAACTTCCGGTTTCAAGTGTTCTGATTATTTAAATAATAAACATAATTTGCATATGCAAATAGGTTGTACTATCGATCCCAGTTTACTGTCGACTCTATATTTTGTGGAACTGAAAATCGTAGTTTGAAAATCTGATCAATATAAACCATTCAACTGGCAAATGCTTAAGCTCGTTTACACAAATATGAGATTTTAATGCAGTTCTTAAAATATTAAAGATTACTTGAAAGGAAGAACTTTAGTCACTTAGCTAGTATGATCGAAAGCAAAGTACAAGCTTTGGAACTGGCAGTGGTGTGTGCATGGAAATAGGAGGAGTAACTTATAAGTGCAACTTTTACAAATTCTACAATATAAATGCATGCTTTTAAAGTTTTATTTCTAATATACAAAAGAAAAAGCAAAATGGTCATATTCTACTAAAATATGGCACACACAGTGCTCTAATCCCCCCCCCCCCCCCCATTATATGCTAATATAATAGCAACATCACAACACTTTAGAAATTCACTGTATATAAAAAGTCAGAGTGAAGACATGATGAAATGAATTATATCCAGGGAGTTGAACGAACAAAAGATCATACTGTCGTCAAGATAAATCACTCTGCAATCACTCCTCAAGCTCACAATTCTCTCCGAGAGGAGACAAACAAAGGCACCAGGGAGACGGGGGTGGGTTACTTTGTGGAACGTCAGCTCAATTATGCAATATATCGACTTTTTGGTCACTTACAATTGCTTATTCAGGTGTTTAGTCCTTGATTCACATGCTTTCGTTTGACTCTCTGCTGCCATCTGCTGGCTCCTTGTAGCGTCATTTAGAGCTGAACACGAATTTAACAGATGTTGTCCACTAGTCAGGTTCATCCGTAATACTTAAATCTGAGCTAAACAAAAACACAGTATAAAAACAAACAATAAAAACAAACAATAAGTGATGACGGTACGTGTTAAGAGCATATGATCATGTTTATAGCTACATCACTATACATACTATATATACTATACTATATAGTCGAAAGAAACTACTAGTCACATACATATTGACTATAATTAATGTCTGTGGAAGACTATCCATAGAAATTACATTAGTGTCAGTATAACAGTATAACAGTACTACATCTGTTAATAGTACTTAAACATACAAATCTTATTAATTTCCATGTCTACTATGGTAGACTGATCACTATCTTCAGTGGCTGAAATTGATACATTCATTAAAATAAATAAAACGCCTAATGAAAATATATATCAGGGTGAAAAGTAGATATTTTATCTCAAAATGTAGTTGACATTCTTAGGACAGACTTGAGGAAAACTCACTGAAAATGTCCTTAAAGTAAAACACTAATATCCTGTGACTTTCTACCACTGCTATTTTTATACTTCAAAACTTCATGTTAAAGTACTTCATCAAGGCAGAACATTTCCTAAAAGACTATTTCTAAGATAATCTTATTTCCCTTTTTTGCTGGAGTGTTTTCACTCAAAATACACTGGACTGTTCCAGCAAATGGGACAGAACTGTGTTTGTACGCAGACAAATGTCTGACTCTGCTTACCGTCATACAGGGCTCACTCAAAGGCCAGCCTCTCTTCCTCACTCCTGTAGATAGAGACTTCATTATTTCAGGCTGTTAGGTTTTCCTTTAACATGGCCCATGATCAGACCAAAAACAAAGCAGTAGAATCTTTACTTTGTCATTACAGCATAAATACAGGAACCCCATCATTGTAACAGAATGGAACCACTTCTGTAGGGCACGTGCTAAGGGCAAGTGTGTTCACCTGCTCATGCAGGGTGTCCGTGAGTGACATATTGGTTTGCTGCAGGGTTTGCATGATTTTATCCAGCTCCTGCTGTAGTCTGCTCTGGTTGTGCATGCTCCTCTCCTTCTCTCTCACTACCTTTTCTCCCTCCATCTTCTCCACCAAGGCTTGGTGGGCTGCTTGGCAGTGCTCCACACTGGTCTTGGGGGGCCAGCTGGCCCACACCACAATCACTAAGAGAGACACCATGGACCAAAGAGTGAGCAGAGCCACAATCCAGCTATAGGTGCTTCCAGATGACTTGGCTCTGGTCATTGCTGAATCTTTGAGGGACTGAGAGTTGAGGTATCATTTTGGTCTGCCTCCACCGCACTGTCTGGGTTGCTTTCCCCCTCTGTGGGAGTGGAATAGGGGCATGTCTGATGGTGTTATAATTGGGGCTGAAGTGCATGCACACACACACTCCAATAGATGCTACAGTTTTGAGTTTTAGAGTCAACACAAGCCCCTAGAGTGGCACTATTGGCCAAATGTTTATTTCAGGGTGGTGCCACCTCATGGACTTGTTTATTTTACAATACTCTGGCCATTTTTGGGGTCCTCCCCTCTTCTGTCTTTACATGTACATGCATGTGTGGCTGTTGATTCTTAGTGGCCCCAAAAAACTTAAGACCTTAATGACTGAAACAGTTGTTCTTCAGGGATGAAACTGATGTGATGGGAGCAATGTGTTGATGCATGAGATATCTATCAACTCAAACAATGTAAAAACATCTTGGAGTTCTCTGTTTACTTTAATGTACATTTGTTCTAGCATTATATATATATATATATATAAACAGAAAAGAATATAAATATTATAAAGAACAAAAATATGTAAATGACAAAATGAGTTTTAAAACAGTCAAGAAAACCTTGTAAGACTTGGGAATCAGTACAGGTAATCCATATACATAGTATTGGCACCATTCTTTGCAGAAAATCTCATGCGTGACATGAGTGTGTGACATGAACAGTTCTGATATACGCATAATAGCTAAATGTATTATTATTGCACCTTAAAAATACTTTATTAGTTATATACACTATTAGTGTTTTACAGAATTACTATTATATGGTACTTGATAAGTATGTAGGTAGATATTATCTGTTTAAAGTATTAAAGGTATAAATGAAAACCTATATTACACAATAGAAGCAGCAAACAAGCTTTTGATACACCATGGAGCCAGAGATTCTCACTTCTACATCACAGAGAACCCTGATCATCAGTGGGCTATGTGGCAACATTAATAGTCTGTGGTTTAACCATAGTCAATAGTCTGAGGTTTAACCATAAAAAAAATGATTTGTAGGCCCAATAGCTAAAGCACAATGATGGTAGCCATTTGGTAATTGGACCCATGTGGGCATATTTACATATATGTGCATAATTTAAATATACATGTGCATACATTAGGCTCTAATTTCAACCAGCATGCTCCCAAATGGCCTGACTTACATGCACCTTAAGATTGATGAGTTACCCTTGTGGCTGCTACCACAGTGAGAGATGTTATGGACTAAATACAGCTGCCTGATGTTTCTGGTTCTGTTCGGGTTATAGGCCATGCTGCCTGTGTAAAATCTCACATGGGCCAACTCAGGCCAGGCCCGTGCTGTGGCTCTCGCGGCCGGCTGTGACGGATCGCACAAGCTCCTCCACCCAGTGCATCTCAGTAGACACTTGCTCAGCCAATGCCTCGTAGCGGTTCTCCAGGCGGCCCAGCTTGCGCTTGAGTGAGTTGGCAGCCAGCGTGGCGACCCGGGTCTCTTCCTGGTTGTGACGGCGCTGAGCCTGAGTGCGCTGTAGTTCAGCTCTCACACGGCCCAGCTCCATGGCCACGCTCTGGTTCTCCTCCTGATACCAGCCCTCCTTCTCCTCATAGATGGAGAGAAGCGCTGCAATGTCATCACGGCACGCTCGCTGGTTCTGCTCCAGCTGCCGCAAACCTTCTTCAGCTGCTGCAATCTCCTCCAGCACACGGGAGAAGCGCTCAAAGTTGATGTAGGTGTTGTTGGGTGGCATGCTGGAGTGAGACTTGATGGTGTACTCTTTCAGACGTGTGGTCTTCAGCCGTCTGCGCTCGGGCCGCCGCCCACTGTCCTCCTGACGTACGTTACGCCGCTTTATCACCTGAAAAGGGCAGTGTGAGCAGAGTGAGAGTGAGTGAGAGAGAGACAGAGAGAGAGACAGACAAGTGGGTATATGTGCAAAGTGACAAAAGCCATTATTGGGAAGAGTGAGAGCTAAGTGTGACATTCCTACCTTGATCCAGGGATGCTCCAAGCTGTCTTCAATAGTCATTCTCTTCCTGGAGGAAATAAAAATGACAGTCAAGAAAAATACACAAATGAAGGAATATAAACATTCAATCTTAAATCAAATATGTTCAAAAAGAATTCATTGGCAAATGCTTGGGGACACAGCATTTGCCATTCAAACATTATTCACAGTGAAAGAGCAAGAGCTCACTTGGGATCCTTGACCAAGAGCCTACGGATGAAATCCTTGGCCAGCTCACTTGTGTTGCTGAAGTACTCCTCATCAAAGTCATAGTTGACAGCTGAGATGTTGGTCAGTGTTTCTTGTTTAGTTTCTCCAAGAAATGGAGAAGCTCCACTTAACCTGCAGGACATAATTACTGATTACAGCTCGCAGTGCACCCACTGTGACTTCCACAGAGAAGGACCAGTCAGAGATGTGTAGAAGTACTTGATAACAGTTTCGTGATACTTACAGTATGTAAGTAATAACTCCAATGCTCCTGAAGACAACAAAATGTTTAATTAGTTAAATCCTAAAAGTATTCTCGTATTACTGTATTACAAATCATAATTTCAAAACATAATAATGACAGACTATACTGACCACATGTCAGCTTCCAGGCCAAGGGGTTCATAATTCACTATTTCTGGGGCTGTTAAGGAGGTAGTGAAGAATACATCAAAATAACAACTATAAGGAACATGTAGTAATGCTGCATATATTGGAGTTTTTCCTTATTAATTCAAAAGTCCCTACCAACAAACTCCGGAGTTCCAAAAATATTTTTAAACTCGTTTCCTTCCTTTATCTGATGTGCAATGCCAAAGTCAATCAGCTTTATTCTGGGGTTAGGAACGTTCTTATCCAGAAGCATGATGTTCTCAGGCTGCAACACAAAACCGCACAGCAGTTTTAGACTAGTGTGCTTGACTCTAAAAAACTGAATAAGATGGATAATCAATTATACTGACACAATAAAGTTAAATGAAATGTCTGTTAAATGAAAACATATGATTTAAGTCTTAAGATATCAGAAACCAAAACAACGATCCTACATCAAAGGCCTCAGAAATCAAGAGGTGTTGTAAGAGTAGTATAATAAAAACACTTCCACACACAGGGATTCAAATAGAGAAGTGACATACTCAATTTCCAAGGCTGCATGCCTCACCTTCAAGTCAAAGTGTGCTATGTGTTTGGAGTGCAAGTAGTGAACCCCATCCAAGATCTGCTTGAGGAACTGTGTGGCCTCTTCCTCAGTCAGTGACTCCTTCTCTGCCAGGAAGTCAAAGAGCTCTCCTCCAGATACGAGCTCCAGGATGAGGATGACATCGGTCTTGTTTTCAAAGATGTCATGCAGTGTAATGATGTTGCTATGTTGGATCTCACGTAGGATGTTCACCTCTCGCTCGATCTCCTCGCGGCTCACACCCCGCCGGCTTGACGACAGTCGCCGCTTCTTGATGAACTTGGCAGCATATTCGACCCCAGTGCTCTTCTCTCTGCACTTACGCACGATGGCAAACTGGCCACTAAGAATCAACAGCCACACATGCATGTACATGTAAAGACCGAAGAGGGGAGGAGGTTAATAAAACCGCACATATAAAAACAGGTGCATTAAAAACAAGACAACAATCAAAGTTTATATGGGCAGGTTTTTTGTTTTATGTGTGACTGAGCTGGGAAAGCTGCAATCTGTAATCTCATCTGCCCCACAGCTGTCCTCTTACAGAAAGAGGAGAGAAAAGGCATTGTGAGGCGATGATGTCATGGTGCACAAACCTCCTCTTCCATATATAGGAAGGCAGACTGGCCAAGATACAGAGTGTAGATGACTCACTCTTCACGTTGGGGCAATTTAAATTCCAAATGCCTTTGAAAAGGCCTCATTCAAGGTAACATAAGCAATGTGTTTTTTATCAGGCCCCCATCAGCATAAATACACAAACATGTTAGTATAGCACCCGTAAAGGATTGGTTTGAAACCTACTGCAGTTTGTTATACCATGATGTGTTTAGGCAGCGATAAACCAAACAAAGGAAGAATAACATTTTTGACATATTCTTTTACAGAAGATAGCTCTACAGGCATACTACCTGTTATATTTACCCAACGAGCAGCTCTCACCTGCCCAGCTCCTCGCCCATTTCGTAGTACTTTTCTACATCCTCTTGTCTGAACCCAGCCATAATTCACTGACCTCAAAGTCAATCCACACTTGTATCCTGAAACACTAAAATAAAGGAGATACATGTTTGTATGTATGGAGGAGTTTCACCTCGATTAGAGTGTGTGATGTCTTTATGCCCTGCATACTAAATAATTGTATACACTTTTCCTGTGGCTGAGGGCATCAAGTCTAAGAATATCACTGTTTCACAGTATCATGGCATTATTTGACAATTTAAAACACATAAGCCAAGAGAGATCACATAATTAAAAGAGATCCATTCTTGATAAAATGTACTTATTCATTCCAAAACAGCTACTGTTTGGCCATTTTTTGGTAAAATATCCTCTGTGACCATGTGAATAGGTCTAGCTAAATGGAGCAAATAGCCTATAACTGGCATTTGGTTTGCATGGACTTAAGAGAACAGCATAGTCAGTAAACTATTTAAGAAGAAAATAACAGCTTTTCACTGTGTCACTGTGTAGTTTAAGACAATAGTTTTCAACCCTGACTGTGAATTTACGGTTTACTTACTTGTGATCAGTAATGCAATGTTCTTTATTAGGACAATAGCATGGTAAAGCTGTCAATACGCTAGAAGTGGCATGTGAGGTAGCAACAAGATTTTTTTTTTTTTTTTGTAGTGGATTACTCCAGCAAAAGTGTTTTCCAATGCAGTACGTGCAACTGCAAAATGAAGACTGCTCTAGTAAGATTTAAAGAAATGCAGAGGGAGTCAATCTCCAACCTATATTTATAGGAAGTCGCTGGATACAAAGAGGGTGAGACCCATTGGTGTAAGGAACACACACAAACAAGAATTAGTAAGTTAGATGATAATTAGAAGTAACATTGATTTTAATTGGTATTTTGAAAAATGAGGTCCAATCATATACCATGTCTTGTGCCGAGGATGCACTATTAACCAGTGTTTACAACCTAAACGCTGGCTAACAGAATCCAACAGCAAAACTGACATATATAAGTAGCATCAGTAATACCACAGCTAGACACAGCATGGGAATTTTAGATATTAAGGCTATTTAGTAAAACATTAAATGGATGAAGTCTTGATGATTCAAGACTGGCCTGGATAACTTTTAAAAAAGTTTGTAAGATGTACATGCTGTGATTCATATACACAACACTTATCCCAAACATTGGCTATTGGTACAATGCTTGCAAGAGTACTAATCTTCAGAAAAATCAGTACTGCAAAAATGACTTAAAAATTAAGTCGTAAAAATTAGTCTTACTTACGTCATGACCTACCATCAACCAGAGCCGACAAACAAAACCACAGACCACAGAAGATCTAATTTTTTTCCTAGCTGACTTTTGTTCCTATATTTACAATACAATAAACAACGATCACACAATCTACATTAAGATAAATGTTCAACCCCATAAGAGGTTCAAACTTCAATTGGGAAGCAGGAATGTGCTAACATTTATGAAAGTTGCACAAGAAACTAGCTATCTAATTTCTAGAAATCTTTGTAGCTAATTAGCTAACAAACAACATTACACAGACTAGCTGTGATACAGTAAGCTTACTAGTTGGCTACCCAAAAATACAGTTGCCTCGAAAAGCTTTTAACACATAGGTTACTTAGCTAGCTATCTTAGCTAGGATAGCGATGTTCGAAACTTCTAAGAACCGCCATTAGCTAGCTAGCTAGGTTCTTGGCATAAAATCGTCAAAAGAAACTTATTCAAGGAAACAGCTTGGACATTGATATAACTTTTTTCAAGAGACGTTTTCGGAAGTCGAATGGACAACGTTACTTACATTTTCTATAGGTCTCTCATTTCTCTGTCGACGCTTTTTTCCGGTTGCAGTCTTTTGGAATGACGTCATTGTGATTCCTCCGCAATGTGATTACGGAGCCGGTGTGGTGATGTACTCAGGAGACCAGATGTTGTGATTGAGTTATTAAAGATGATGCTTAAACTTGTTTTGTGAACATGTCTAATATGACAGTTTTATACCAGCGCTTGTTACATTGTAATATGTTCAGTAAAGTGCGAAAGGAATGATAAAAGGAAGGCCAGTTAGAAATGTCCGAGGATTCCACGTTAATGTTTATTTGTTGGGTCTTCCTGGTTTTGACAGAGAGTTTTGCATTTAAGAGAAAGGTAGCAGTAAGACCAGCAATTTTGAACAAAAATTCTTTAACTGCGTTTTACGTTGCTTTTAATGACGCTGAATTTTCTCATGATTGATAGGAATGTAAACCACATACAAAGACCTTTCTTTGGCAACGGAAGAAAACCAACCAATCAGAAACGTAACTGCGAAATGTGGGCAGGAAATCGTAACCAGCTGGAGGTTTAGGTTCGCAAAGCGGATGGGGTGAAACAACAGCAGGCAGTAGTCATGGGATTCCTGTGGAGTCTCCTTTGGGCAGCTCTTTTAATTAATCAGGTATGAAATGTTATTGGACACAATGTAATGAGTATCGATGTAATCGGTTTGCACAAGCGAGCATGTTGATTCCGTAGAACTAAAAACGGAAATGCTTTGTTTTGCCGAGAATTAGCTAGCCTGGTTAGTTAGCTAGGTTAGCTAGCGTTAACGTAAGACAGTTAGCTTGCGGAGGTGATCGTGCCATTTTGCCTTAGGTTAAATCTACCTTGTTTTGCGATACTTGTTTCTTATTAATTTTACTTGTAATTTTAGTATGAAAAGTTAAACAATCGTTAAAGAATAAAAACAAATAGGAAAGTTTGCTAACAAACGTTGCAACTAGCTAACGCTAGCTGGTATAAGGTAAGGTTGAGCAGAATTCAGTTGCGGTGATTATTGTACCTAAAATAAGGAGAGAAAACCAAAACGTTCAGTATCTTCTTGGATTTCAACAGTACAGGAAAAAACAATGAAAGCCCGTACATAGCTAAGTTCAAAAAGAGATACTTTGGAACAAAAATTATTCCAACGTCAAACTAACACTCTCTTTAGATGAAACTGAACAAAACATGCTTACCAAACTTTATTTTGGCGTTTCATTGTTCTCAATTCCCAATTTTTTTTTCTGTCGTCCGGACTTGGATACCAAAAACTACGGTTAATTTCAGGGACCCTTAACGAGGAAATATTGATTCCCATGTACAACTTCCACACATTACATGCAACTGCATATGACAACATTATTGTCATTGTATCCTATTAAGGGATCTGTAAAATATCAGCACACCGTATACCCAATTTTCTCTGTCGTCTCGCTGGTCTGAATCTAGATGGACCTGTCTGTTGTTTACTATTTATTGAAAAAGCTGATGAGAGAGCACAGAATATGTGATGACTGATCTCCATAGATCTGTGGGAATTCATCATAAAGGGGAAAAACCTTTCTCTGCCACTAATGATGCAGGGGCATGTGTAACCATTTTTGTGGTGTTAAATCACCCAGAATTACATTTGTTACTTGGCTACTATTAGCATACCAAACATTATTCATAACTCAAATTTAAGACACTGTTATATGATTACTTCAAATAAAATAGGCAATGAAACCTGCAGTTCTAACTAATTAGATAAGTGATTTTACTGTACCATTATCAAATGACTGGACACCAAATTCAGCAACTGAAATGAATTGTAAGTCAATCTTTAAGACTTATGGTTGATTAATGGTAATTTTATAAATGTTTGTTTTAAATAAGTACTCCATAAAACCTCCAGATACAAGTTCATTATATCAAAGAATTTGTTTACTGAAGCAATTAAATAATTGAATACTAAGGTCATCAGGTGGGTCATATTCCAATTTCAAGATAAGATAGAACATAAAATTGCATGTGGCTGTTAGTAGACCAATAATGAAATAACTTTTTAGTGTAGCATTTTTGTAAAATGGTGACACAGAATTCAAGTTGGTCAGTCTGTTTGACAGGTAGATACACTAGACATCAAGGGTTCAACAGCATGCAGTCTTGACTCACGGAAAAAGGAACTAAATAGGAGAATAGGGGGATTCCTTTATGACGGAAGACATTTCTAAAACACTAACCAAAAGGGCTATGATTAACCAAAGACATACATGCATTTCAGCTGTCTAACTAATGTTTAAAACATTAAATAAAGTTTGCAGAAAGGCACACAATTCTGTGAGTCCTCACCATGCCCATCTCCACTCTCTCACTGGCCTCTCTTCCTAAGTCCACATAGGTCCCTCCACCCAAGTGTCAGACATCTCAGAGACCCAGTACTCTTACACTGTGGCCTCTCTACAGCTGAAGGCCTGTCTACCACGAGTGTTCCTCAGCAGCGGACACCCCCAGTCCTCTCTCTGGGCTGTTCCCTTGGTGTAGTGGCACCTCAACAGTCCCTTCTGCCTTATGGTATGACACAGTTCTCTCATAGGACCAGGAGCCCTCCCATGGACACTGAAGGTTGTGGCAGTGTCCTTTCCTGTGGCATGGGTTGTAAAACCACACTTGTGGCCCTGGCAGGTTCGGCTGTCCTTGGCATCACAAGTTGTTTGCTCACTTTTGGGGAGTGCTGGCATTACCCTGATTAATCCTGGTGCTGGTGAAGCACCCATATTTTCTGTTTGTGCTTCTTTATTAATCCCAACTCTCTCCACTGTTATAGTTCAGACACCTCTTCCTGTGTTAAACAAACCTCGTTACTTGTTGCTGCTGGTGCCCAGAATTTGTGCACTTGGCTCAGACCCCCCGCTACGACTGGGAGCCACTTCCACCCTCCCAGCTGCCAGTGATGGACTTGAGTTGGACAGTCACCACCTCCAAGCCATTCAGTCTATGGCGGCAGTTGGTCTTCCTAGCTGAGGTGTTGACACTCTTCCTTCCGACAGCAGCTAAGCAGCCCTGCTTCTGTTTCCCTGCCAGGTCGGGGTTGCGGTATTGACTGGTGAGGTGTACTGTCTTTTTTCTGCCACCAGCATACTATTCATTCCATTCTCACTTGTTCAGGAGATCCTTGGCAACTCCTTGTGGAGTTCCTGCACCACGTAACAATGTTATTTACTGCAGCAACCTAATGCTGAAGAGGAGCGCTCTCTGCCTCAGCGACAGCTGCTTGGTGGTTGGCCAGCGTGGCAAGCTGCATTTGCTGCCTCACCTTCACTGGCAGCAGTGTGTTTAGGAAATCTTCCAGTGATGACTCTTCCTTATCTGTGTAGCCTGTGTATGCTTGCTGAACCACAGTGTTCAGTTTTGCCACCAGGGCATTTGTCTGTTCTGCTGGGTGACCACTTTACAGCTGTGCAGGGTATGATTCCCAGGTGCTCTGACCATTCTAGCTTGCAAGGCGGTTGGGTGCCGTCTCTGCTATCGATGTCATCTCTCTCGCCAGACACAGACTGGGCTCCAGACTTGCTGTGGTACTCTTCTTGCTGTCTTCTCTAGCAACCTCCTAGCTTTCAGCTGGCTGGATTTGTCCAGCAAATCCAGTTGCTTGGTTTCTTCCAATTTGGTGACCGAATTATTTTTATTGATCAGGTTTTTATTGCCCTTCACAGCAGGGATGGGAAGGTTAATGCAGATAATATATTTACTTTAAAGATCCATAAATGTACTACTTAAGAACATTCCCATAACGTGTGAATAAATGTACCAGGTGTACCAGAGTTATATAGTATCCTATTTCTGACGCCATTGTAACATCAGAATGGAAGATAAGGCATTTGGAAAGTGGAAAGGCATTTGTGTGAGTAAAAAGCTCTTTATTTATCAGAGCATAGTCATGAGAGACTTGCAAATGGAAAACAAGCAGAAGCGGGAACTAAACTAATCATGAGAATGGGGGGAGTGTCATAAACAGAAAAACACAGTGATGATGGTAGATATTTCTAAAATGCTAATTAAGCAAAAAGGGGTACAGCTAACTCAGCCACACATAATTCAACTGTTTAACATTTAAAGCATTCAATTTAAGACAAATACAGGTAGGATTGGTTACCAAAATCAGCTACCAGTATGACACCAGTGCCTATAAGATCAGTATCTACTGGACCTGATCACAATGCAGATTTCAGTGCCTCATTACAGTGCCTCTTAAAAAATTGACAAAAAAAAAACGTTACAGGATTTTTTACTTACCCCAGTTGCAGGCGATCAGAACAGCAATAATAATAGCCTTTGTAAATAAGTTAGCTGCATGTGCACATCGTTCTCTCAACCTGTTAAAATCACATCCAGGTGGCTGCCTATAGCTGTACATATATTTTTATTCACTTTCAGTTCACAGTGAGTAATACTGCATCCTTTAAACACATTGACTAATCTGTGAAATCTTTATTAAACCCTGGATGCAGTTTGAGGGGTTAAGAGAAGTTTATGGGCATGTATTTACAAAGGCTATTTTGGATTGCCTCTCATTTGCTCATTTTACAATTTTCTATTGCGCCTAGTTAACTAGGTTTGAAAAGGAACTACAATTGTGTAATGAGCAAAAAAAAACTGAAGGTAAAATACACCAGAAACGAACTGTAGAAGGTAAAGTAAAATGAGCTGTGAGAACAGGAACAAAGCACATTTTGTTATGAAGAAATGGGTTATATGAGTGACTTTTCTGAGACTGGAGGTTTTACCCCAGGTCATGTTTTACCCCTGGGAGTATTAACACGTATCTGTACAGCTGAATCTTTCAGTTTTGCAGGTATTGTGAAGAACTAAACAATAACAATGGAGCAACAGGCATGATTGATGTCCAGGATTATGTTAAATTCGTAGTTTGCTCTGCATGTTTCAATCCAAACAGTTTCTCAAACCTTAGACAATATTTAGAAGGCTTTGCTCAGCATTTCACAGCATTTGGCATCACAAACCTGACTATAACCTGTAAATAGCTAGCTAGCTAACAGTGGTATGTGACTTTATCTCCTTTCGTAAGTTAAAACCAGATCTTTCACTGAGTTTTATAGTGAATTAAGTTCAGTTTACTTTTTTTTAGTGACAAAGCCAGTGAAAATAAATTTACATTTGTGATTACCACAGTTTTGTCATTGGTTTTGTCAATGAACAAATGGCCTATTTGTGCTTTGCATTCTTGCATATGTTGCTACTGCCAGGTTGTAAAGAATGCAACCATAAAGAATGCTGATAAAGCAATCCGATTTACACACATACAAACCCCTCCCTGCCGGTAAATAGCTAGCTACATTCAGAGTGTTACTATTTTACAGTCCACTTCAGCCTAATGAGATGCTGTCTAACACAACTCAGTTTCTGTCTGTATACCTACATTTAGTGTTACTGATTTGAAATCACATTTTGTATGTATGTAAAAACATCACACTTTAGATATGATCCTATGAATAAGACAGTTGACCAGCTGATCATTCTTACAGAACAGTTAACTAAACTGGTCGTTGTAAGTTATCAAACTTGAATGAAAACTTGGCCTATGCTGTAAATTAGTAAAAACAGAAACTTGGTTGTCTTAAATGGGATTTTTATCAGTGTTCTTTAAGGCTGAATTCTGTACAAAATAGCAACTCTAAACATGCAAGAATGCAAAGCATGAATAACCAATATGATATATGAATGGTAATCGCAAGTTACTCGGTTACGTCTGGTCTCATAGGAGTCTATTCCCTGTGCATGTCCGTCAGAAACCCTCGCAATACATTGTGGCTGGATTTGCAATGTTCTGAAGTTGCATATTTTTCTTGAATTTGCACTACATCTCGGAAATGTAACGCATGTGTTTTCATTTTGATGAATATGCTTTGTGTAATTGCAGAATTTTTTCATTTGCAGTCCCATGGGTCTTCACGGTCACCATACTCTCTAGTTTGCTAATACACTCCTTCTAGTTAACATGAACTTCGGCACCATGGGAGTGGAAACAATTGTCATTTGACAAGACATTTAGCTTTAGTCAATCTGAAATAAATCAAAATTAAATTTTTCAGAACTGAAATATCCTTCAATACAGACTCAAACATGTATGGTTGTATGCCTAAATAATCCATAGTTTTAATTTTACTTTTGGTGTTGTCAAGGTCAAAAGCAAGTAACGTTAGCTAGTATAGGTAGCATTAGTTAATAGCTAGCAAGTTCCAAGTAATGAGCATTGCTAGCTAATTAGTATGACCACCTATCTTATTATGGAAGTTTGTTTTATTTTCCTGTTTGTGTCTCATTTAGAGAGAGAAGTCTGTGGGGTCATATAAATCTACAAAATAAAATGCGTATGGGGTGAACCTACCATATTTGAAAATCTCTGCCCATTTCTTGTTGCCCAATCATGTTAATCTCTGACAGGTGACTGTTAACCAGTTAGGTTTGCTGCCTTCAGAATAGTTTTGAGTACTGATTTTGCATGAGCACAAAAATTGAACACTAAGAATATGGCCTTTTATTTTACTACACAGAATATGACAAGGACACAAATAATTAATCTGTTTCTTGGCAAATATTATATTCATAAAACATTCAAAATTATTTTTTTTAACAATTATGCCTCCTTTTATTAGTTTTGAAAAAAGCCAAAGTAATAAACATTCTGAAAAATTGAGTTTGTTTTAAAACTATTAATATATTTAATAATGATCCAAGATGGCACCACAGATGACAGCCTTGATGCAGTGCCTTCTCTGTTTTTGTTTGTCTGTGTTCTGCTACTGATCCTGATTACTTTCAGTAGAGATGAACAACTTAAAATCAGGCAGTCCAGACCAAGTTGTTTTCCACTAGTTTTCACAAACCCAGAAAGTTGTTTTTTTTTGGAGATGTTAGTCAGAGGAACAGCAGCTCTTTTTGTGAGATGGAGGCGATGAAAATGGGGGAAGTGCGCTCTAGTGAAGGTATGTCATCAAGGATTTAGAACTGTGCTTCCATTGATTCATCTGGTGAATCTCCACTCCTTGCCCAACAAAATGAATGAGCTGCAGAAGTTTTCCTCCTTCATCTTGGTCAGTTTTAAAGATGCATATCGCTTTGTTCCCTCAGCAGCCCTGGGTCTCACTAATCACTATTTGGTTTATCTTATTCCAACCTACAAGCAAAAATTTCAATCTGCAAAGTATGTTTTTGCAACAGTGAACAAATGGACAAGCGAGGCAAAGCAGGAACTGCAACATTATTTTTGACTGTACCGATTGGAGTGTTTTTGAAGCTCCAATTGCCAACCTGGACAAACTAGCTGACACTGTGACATTGTGTATCAGCATTTGAGAAGACGTGTGTGCCAACCAAAACCTATTACACATACAATAACAAGCCATGGTTCACAGCCAGACTAAGAAACTTTTGTAAGGCCAGTGAGTAGACATGGAGACCTGTACAAGCAGGCCAAAAACTCACTGACAGGAGATCACAGAGGCTAAAATAAGATAACCTAAATTTTCAGCTTTAGAAATGTTTCAGCTAAGAACCCTGCATCAGTGTAGAGAGCACCCCCTCCCCCCTGCTGAGGCCTGGCTGACTACCTGAATGTCCCAACCTTTCCATAGACAGACAGCCCCCCCCCCCACCTTTCTTAAACACCTTTTGTGTCTATGTGCATCCAAAGGTTTTCAGATGACACCAAGGTCATCAGACTCATCCAATATGGTGATGAAGCTGGATGGTGCAGTCAAAACAAGTTGTATCTGAATGCACTCCAACCTGTAGAGATGACAGTGAGCTTTAGGAGACACCCCTTGGTAGTGCTCCCCCTCGCAATATCCAATAACCCTGGATCAATCATGGAAACCTTCAGGTTTCTGAGAACTACCAGGGAGACCAACATCAGTATCCTCAAAAAGGTCCAGCAGAGGATGTAGTTCCTGTGACAGCTGAAGAACTGAAGTATGGTCTATATCAGGAGCTGGTCTGGTTTAGAGCAGGCACTAAACAAGAAGGGAATAGACTGCAGTGAACAGTAAATGACAGCAGGAAAGATAATCTGTGCTCCCTTGTCCTCCATCCAGAACTTGTCCCCCTCAATCAGCAGGAAACGGGCAGGGAAAATAATTCCAGATTCCTCATACCCTGGACATGATCTTGCTCAATTTCCCCCCTCCATCAGGTGCTATGGGTCCATGTGTACTAAAAGTTCCAGACAAAGGGGAAGTTTTTTCCCTCATCACAAACTTAAATAGCTGACTAGTACTATCTGCTATGCGATAGCCATTCTTGTTTTCTCTGACAGCCACAATATACTTTACATCTAAAAATAATGTATTGTACAGCTATATAATGCTTCCACTTCACAATTTCACTTCCATACATGGGTACTACTGTTAGCACCATCACACACACACACACACACACACTGGTACTGAAGTTCATCTTGTACATAATCTGTGTATTACTTGTATATTGTGTATTTTTTATGTGTATTGTCTATTTTGCTTGAAAGTTACCAACAGCTGGACCCAGACCATGTGTGTGCCAACAGACTTGGCCAACAAACCAGATTCTGATTCACATGTGAATTTTGATGTATTCTTGTTGGGGGGGGGGGTTCTCCCTTATGTTCTTTCCTGGTTATATTGTTCTCCTGGCAAAGATTATGTAAACTGTTCTTATTGTTTACTCTTGAAAAATGATACTTTTAAAATGCAAAAGATTTTAAAACTCTGATTATTTTGGGGTAAGAATAATACAAAAATAAGAATAATACAGTATTTTTGGTTTTCTTATTGAGTTGTATCCTGTGCTGGTTTTGGCATACCTACCTCTTTAAAATTACCATTTTATAGTGACTTAATTTAAACATAGAATTTACTTATTTTACTATCCATTTATTTAATAATACTACAGTAAAACTTCATTTCAGTTGCTGCTGTGTAATTGTCAGTTACACTGAATGGATTCACAGACTATTTGAAATGATTTATAATTCAGTTTGAGTGAATGGTCTCTTGACTTCAGTTGGAAATTTAGAAATGCGGAATCAATGTAAAATCACTTCATTTTTGGTTCATTTGATAGACTGTGAACAGATATTTATTCGTATGAACTATTTATTTAAAATCAAAACAAAATCGTGATTTAAATTTTTTTTAATATATAGGATTAGGTATATGCCATGCTACTTTCGCTAAGGATGTAATGGTAGCCAAGTTAACCATGGTTTAATGAAACTATCCATCCATTAATGAATGCTATCCATTCTGGGGCAACTGATCTATCCAGTGATGTGTTCTGCTTTTACACATCCCATGCAATACAGTTTTTAGTGCTAAGGTGGGGACTGAGCATCACAACATTAGGATAAGTACCTTGTGGAAGATATATAAAAACACTGAAAAGGTTTGTTGTTGCATTATTCATCTGTAGTTTACTGTGTATTTGCTTTTTAATGATGAAGAGCCCAGTTGCTGAATCAGAAGCAGATCCCAGCCTATCAGTAAGCTCTTCCCAGCACAGATCTCTTGGCAGTTTCTGTTCCTTGTTTCAAATCACCACCCCATCATCCTGCTGTACTTTATAAAATGTCTGTGTAGAAGTCCACAGTGTGATGACTTGTATCTCTGTTCACCAGGCTGTGGGAGAATATGGCATGGCACATTTCAGTGAGTTGGGAAAGAGCAAAGGGAAAGATTACTGCATATTCTTCAACTCCAAATGGGCTCATCTGCCTCAAGACCTCAATAAAGCAGTCAGTAATTCACCTTCTCTACATCCACGTCCACACACACTTTATCACTGAAATAGATTTCAAATTTTACTGTTTTGCACATTACCTTCCTGCTAATGTGTTGTACACAAGCTGAAGGTGGCCAGTAGTGACAATAAATGAATCAAAATGTAACAGGGACTAGTCCAGTAACTCCTAAAGTAGCTGCTATATCTGTATATCCTATGAATAATGTTTTAAAAGTGTAAGTCACATCTAAATATACCAAATGCTGCTAAGAGGAGGTGTAAGAGTCCACCACCTACATGCTCTGTTCACAGTCACGACTACAGACCTATGACCTGACCGCATCTGTGCTATGTTCTGCATCTGACGTGCCAAAGGGCGGTTTCCCGAATCGCATTGCCATGGTGCTGCGTGGTAACTGCACTTTCTATGAGAAAGTCCGCTTGGCTCAGATCAACGGCGCCAAGGGTCTCCTCATTGTCAGCAAGGAGCGTCTGGTGAGGTGGAGTAGGACATGGCTGTAGCACATTATGATGAGTCCTGTACTCACTCTACAGTACTCTGCTGTGTTCTCTGCTGTGTTCCCCAGATCCCACCCTTTGGCAATAAGACCCAGTATGAGGAGATCGATATCCCAGTTGCCCTGCTCAGCTACTCCGACCTCCTGGACATCACTAAGGTGATGGTTCCCCCATCACCTTAGTGATGATGGCTGATTTCTGACCCTGATTCTTTTGAAGGAAGTTGTAATAAATCCAGGTGTCTCTCTCTGAGGCAGAGTTTTGGAGAGAAGAGGCAAGTCGCCATGTATGCCCCCAGTGAGCCGGTAGTGGACTATAACATGGTGATCATCTTCCTGATGGCGGTGGGCACAGTGGCAGTGGGAGGATACTGGGCTGGAAGCAGAGACATAAAGAAGTGTGTATCTGAGCTGGAATCCTTACTCATGAATACATGCACATTCAGCCTTTACACTGTATACGTGGGCTTTCTGTGTGTGTGTGCTGTTACTTGCAGACGCTATATGAAGCACAAACGGGATGACGGTGTGGAGAAACAGGACGAGGAGACGGTGGATGTGACACCCATCATGATCGCTGTGTTCGTTGTGATGTGCTGCTCCATGCTGGTGCTGCTCTATCTCTTCTATGATCACCTTGGTACATCAGTCACTTGTCGTTTCACCATCAACATGCCTAATCCACTGTTCCTTGGCTCTCCTCCATGGAGAAACATCTCAGTGTTGTGGATGAGGAAGCTGTGTTCATTGGCTAATGACAGGTGTTAATAAGCCTGCTTCTCTCCTCCTCTTTGCAGTGTATATGATTATTGTCATCTTCTGCTTGGCCTCCTCTGTGGGCCTGTACAGCTGCCTCTGGCCTTTTGTTCGGAGAGTCCCATTTGGGAAGTGCAGGTGAGGGTGCATGAATTTAGTACCTATCCTGTGACTTACCACTGACAAAAACACAAACTACACGTGTGTGGGGGGGGGGGGCGGTGTATGTGTGTGTTGGGCAGGATTCCTGAGAACAACCTACCATACTGTCACAAGCGGCCACAGGTGCGGATGCTGCTGCTGTCTGCGTTGTGTGTGGCTGTGAGCATCACATGGGGTGTGTTCCGGAATGAGGACCAGTAAGTACACACACACACATTGGGGAGGGTGGCGATGGGGGGAGGGGGTGTGGACAAACTCAGCAACTTTAACCCCAAACATCTTTCAGGTGGGCTTGGGTGCTTCAGGATGCTCTAGGGATTGCATTCTGTATCTACATGCTGAAAACAATCAGATTGCCCACTTTTAAAGTAAGTTAATTTAGTTATTTTTAGCATTGCTGTTGTTTTTAATAAGTGATTACTCCTCATTTGTTCCAGTATGAGATTAACATCAGTATGTCATGTACTTTTGCATTTTGCTCTGGTTGTTTCCTATACAGGCTTGCACTTTACTCCTTGTTGTCCTCTTCATCTACGATGTTTTCTTTGTGTTTATAACCCCGTATTTCACAAAGGTATGTGTAACTGAGTAACTAAATATTACAACTAACTAGCAGGCTTCTGTCTGAAAGTTTGAAGCCCATTTGTCTCTGTATGTGTGTGCGCATGCAGAGTGGGGAGAGCATCATGGTAGAAGTAGCAGCAGGACCATCTGGTTCTTCTACACATGAGAAGGTAACTCTTGGCCTGTTACTCCTCTACCTTCTGTGACCTCTATTGCTAATGTAGTGCATTTTCATAGTTAGGATTTGTTGCTAATGGCTGTTTGAAATTTGTGGGTGTGGCAGCTGCCCATGGTGTTGAAGGTTCCGCGTCTGAACTTTTCTCCGCTATCGCTGTGTGACCGGCCGTTCTCCCTGCTGGGCTTTGGGGACATTCTGGTACCAGGTAGCAAAACTGCTGGGAATACCTCAGTTCTACTATCTCCTCAAACAACTACATGCAGGACAGTTTGTGTGTGTGTGCAAAGCTGATTTCATGCTACTAGTGAACAGGTCACATTAGGCAGAACAGCTAATGGTCCTTTCTTGCTTCGTTTCCTCATAAGGTCTGCTTGTAGCGTATTGTCACAGGTTTGATATTCTCATGCAGTCCTCACGGATCTACTTCCTGGCCTGCACTGTTGGTGAGCCTCCTCAGCCTCAAGTAGCACTGAACATGTCAATATGCATGTATGTCCTGCAGGTTAAATGTACCTACAAATGGTTGCTTTAATTTTCAGAGGAAGCTGCACATGTTGTGGAGCAGCATATGTATGTCAATCAAATGCTGAATGTGTTCTGAGCAGCATATCTGTGTGTAGGTTATGGTGTTGGTCTGCTCATCACCTTTGTGGCGCTGGCCCTGATGGAGATGGGCCAGCCTGCTCTGCTGTACCTGGTGCCTTGCACTCTCCTCACCAGCCTGACTGTGGCGCTGTGGCGCAGGGAGCTGCCTCTATTCTGGACTGGGAGTGGATTTGTGGTGAATAACAGTTTGATATGAGTGCCTTCTTCACACCGAACAGTTCTAGGGTTTTTTTCAGTAACTAGAATTACAGTTGAGTAAAACACTCCACCTGACCTGTCATGTCTGGTGTTCATCTCTCATTTTTATTGTGGGTGCTTTCTTTCATCTTCTGGTGCAGGCTTATGTGTCTGTCAAAGCTTAGGATTTTTTTTTTTCCCTTCTGGATTTCTTTCTTTTTCTTTTGTTTAAGCATATGTCATCTGTGGGAGAAGAGTTGTTGGTAATACAGCATGTGTGCTTTTCCTCTAAAATGTATATCTTCTTCTGTACAGTATAAACTTGGCTAGGTTAGTGCCCTGTTTTATAATGTGGCCAGTGACAGTCAGGCTCAGCTCATCTAACTTGGTGTAGACTCTAATCATAGTAATGCTTTGCTGGATTTTGAGGTGTGTGTGTTTGTGTGTGTGATGTAGTTGAGGCCAAAGGTTTTGAGACTGACACAAAGTTTGGTTTTCAAAACGTTTACTGCCTCAGTTTTTTTAGATCCTTTTGTCAGATGTTTATATGGTATAGTGAAGTACAATTATAAGTATTTCACAAGTTCTTTAGCTTTTTATTGACAAATACAACCAGTTTAAGCAAAGACTCAAAACTTTGCTCGAAATTTTGCCTTAGAACACTGCCATGAATAAAGAATCGTATCAAAACATCCTCCAAGAGCAACTTCTCCCAGTGATCCGGGAGCAATTTGGTGATGAACAATGCTTTTTCCCAGAATGACGGAGCACCATGTTATGTCATGGCTTGGTGGAAAAAAAACATTGAGATTTTGGGTCCATGGACAGGAAACTTCCCAGATCTCAATCCCACTGAGAACCTGTGGTCAATCCTCAAAAAGATAGCAAACAAACAAAACCACAGAATCTGTGATCAACTCCAAGCACTGATCAGGCAAGAATGGGTTGCCATCAGTCAAGCTTTTGCTCAGAAGCTGATTTCCAGCAGGCCAAGGTGAATTGCAGAAGTCTTTGCTTGAACTGGATGTATTTGTCAATAAAAACTTATGAAATGCTTATTGTACTGCACTATACCATATAAACATCTGACAAAAAAGTGAGGCAGTAAACTTTGTGAAAACCAAAATTTGTCATTCTCAAAACCTTTTGCCATGACTGTAGGCCTCCTGTTGTGTCTGATTTTGTTTGGTTGTCTTCAGCCTCTGAGGTCTGATTCTCACTTGTCTATTCCTCAGCCCCCTCCTATTGTCATGGCACCAATCAACTGCACTCAGACACCAGGACCACCTACAGCTGAGACCATAGTCAATCCTGAGCCACAAATCTCTGACACGTCCAGTCAGTGTGAAGAACCTGCACAATCAGCCCCAGAGAATGTTCCTCATCTTGCAGAAGATGCAGCCTGTAAATCAGACTAAGGAACTGACAGTGGCGACAGTTTTTCATGTTTTTCTTTTTTTTTAATTTTTTAAAGTCAGTTACAAATCTGACATTTTACATGATGGACTAGTATTCATCTCGGTGCATGTGACTGATGGCAAGAGAATGAGAACTCAGATGCACTTGTTTTTAATCTCTGCAATCACAGAATAGTCTGGTTTAAAAAAACAGCAAGTCAAGATCCTTGTAGCACACCATCATAGTGGACAGATGAAGGTTGGCTCAGCAGCTTCTACAAGGATATCAGCAACATTATTTTTGGGGACTTTAGCAATGATCTTTAAAACCGTGATGTGTGGAAAAAAGTGCAGCTAGACATTCTCCAACAAATGTCAGGAATCCAGCACAGCTCAACAAGACTCTTCACGAACAACAGTCAGGCTTGGTCCTGTCTAGACTCGTGCACTGATGTCCCTTACCCTTTAAAAATATGGTGCTATGCAGGACTGAGAGAACCAAAAGTATAAAGCTATTGATGCATTACTCTTTTCTGTACCTCTGAACGCTTGAGGTTTGCGTGATGCGTATGGATTATGGGTTGGTATACACTTCATATGTAACAGAAGTAATGATACTAAATTAAAGGCCCCATGGTTCAGAATCTGCCTTATTGTGCTTGGGTTTTGGCCTTGTGTTGGATTGTATACAGCTTAGCGGAAAGCAAGTACAGTATGTAAAATTCACGCCTTAAACTGTTGAGCTTGATTTTCAAGATGTCTGATATCCAGTGATCTCATAACAAAACTACAGTATGTATGCTTTTGACACTAGTGATAATTTATTGTTTATATTTTAGGTAATGTAGATAATTTGTAGTAGGTACTTTTTAAAAATTTTGTGCAATGGCCAGGTATTAGACCTGTTTACTATTTTATGGTTTATAGACAAGAACTCTTAGTATGCAACACTTTTTTTAAATTACCCATTTAATTTTTTTAGATAAACTCATTGTCTTACTGGGTTGCTGGTATATGAATGGGTGTGATCAGGTCATTCTGATTATTATTTATCTTCATTCAGTTTTTCGTCTCATCTATTTTTGTTTTGTATTTTTAGGCAGTGAGTGTAGAATTGTTTGCATTATTACTGGCACACAATATAGGTAACCTATATGAAAGCCCTGTAGACTTGTTTAAAGAATGCGCACAATAAAGGAACAATACCTTTAAGGCCATTTTTTAAAATTAATTTTCATTCAGTAGAAGTACATTAATCAAATGGTGTGGTGGTTTGTGGTGTGTACTACAGATGTGACATGATCTGTGGTATATGCTACAATGAACATGGATGGCACTTGTAGAGAGCTGTTTGAAAAAGCTAAGGAATAATGAATGTGGCCCAAGAGGAGAGTGTGTAAGAGGAGATGGGAGCAAGTAAGCTTGTCTGAATGAACTGAGAACAGTGCGAGAAGTGAGGCTTTATAACACTCAACTCCTGTCTCATTAGGGGAAGATAATTACAATCCAGCACTGATCTAAATAAATCACCATATAACTAACCATCTTGTGTAACCAAATCCAGCTCTGCATGTTATGGGTGAAGGGAGGATGCCTACATGCATTTGTGCAGGTGCAGGATAGTTTAGACTAAATGCACAAACCCACCTGAGAGAAATAGACATATACACATGAGCTTTATCACCTCACCTTTAAAAGAGGATGCAGCGCAGGAGGCTGCACACTCCCTCACCCCCATTGAACTTCAGTACCTTTCCTTTTGCTGAATCCAGATATGATGCACATCGAAACTCACTGTACAAGTGGGATGTGGAGTGGGCTGACTCAGCTCCAGGTTATTCCAAGGCACAAGGCTGAAGGCTTTTAATACAATTTTGAGCAGAGTCTAGCTTGATGGAGTTCATAACACACAGAAGTAACATCAGCATTGTGCTGAAAACCATAGTATTTCAACATGACTCAAGGCCAAGGCAAAGCTCTCACTTTCAGTTACTGAGTTTATAAGCTTATGCCTCTGACAGAACACAGACAAAAGCAAACGATTTAAACCACACAAATCTTATGTAGATCTGATATTAAAATGATGCTAAATGTTTGCTGTGGAGATATCTTCATGAGATATCTAAAACATACTTAAGATTACTCTTAAGAGTGAAATGTAAAGCTCACTCCATTTTATTTGGAGACCACAAAAATCTCTCATCATTCATGGTTTCTAATCAAGTTTTTTTCATACAGTAATATCAAACCATTTATCCAACTTCAGTTAGATCAATGGTCTAAATTAGTCCATAGTCCTCACAAGGCATTATCTTCTGGATTTAGAAGTGCCTAATTAGTTAGGAATGTTTTTTTAAAACCAGAAAAAAAAAGGTAGTTCTACAATTATAAACCTTCTCAGTCAGTTGGCATTCATTTAAATTTCCCCTACTATAAAAAGGTCTATAATTCACAAATTATACAGATATTTACAGAAAGGGTAGGTTAATTAGAAGAAATTGTTAACTGAAAAAATAACAGCATTGTTTTGGTATAAGGCTTTGATATACTTCTCCTGTTCTATACAGGTATATTCTATCTAGACCCAATATACCTGTATAGAACTGTTCTATACAGGTATATTCTACCAGGCCATCAACATCAAAATAATTTCTCAGGGAAAATAAAAGTGGATTTTACCTAGTGAACTCAGTTACTCAAAGTGCTACAGAGACTGTATATCAGTTGCTAAAAGTTCATTCATTTTAGAGACAATTAAAACCTGACTAAAAACTTTTTTTTTTTTTTTTTTAAAGAAAAACTTATCAGTTTCATATTTTTGCTTATAGTGTAGGCTACACATGTTGAAAAGCAGCTGTGTTGAGTACAGAGTCAAAAGTAGATGACCTCCTCTTTTGAGGAGTGGTGGTTTTTCACTTTATGATGGACTGGAAGGGTAGATGTTGAGCCATGGCTGGGTTTACAGGGCTGGCCTGAACTTTCTGACTGTATGAGCTGGTCTGGTAGATTATATATATCTGAAGAAGGAATGAAAAGACAAAAAACCAAACAAAACCCCCACAATTATCTTGCATATTCAAGGCTTTGGTGTCCAGTCACAGTAAAGGTAGGAGATTAACAAGAAATCTCAGTTTAAACAAATTTCTGCTTTTTTATTTGGAATAAATAAATAAATAACTTGATTTGAATGAAGCGTGCATTACCTTGGCTGAGTAGCTGGGGCTTAGTGGCACTCTTTGCCCTGGAGCCGTCTCTCTCTTTACCCATTGCTTTGATTGGCACAACATCACACACCTCAATAGATGCTGCAAGTGCAAAGACAAAACTACATTACACCACCCCCGCCACCCATTTTCCATTTTTCTCTCCATCACGGTCTTCAGTTATGACTCAGAGTAGGAAAAGGTCAGAGCATGTTGTGGACCTGCGTTGTTGGTGCGATTGTGGGAGCCCTTGCTCTTGCCACTCTTCTCTTTGCCCTTGTGGACAGCCAGTTTGGTGGGGATCTGCTGCTGCACAAAGCTGGACTTCATCGTCTGGTTGGTGGTGCTCACCAGCTGAATGGGGACATCCGTTTTGGTGGGTGAGAGACCTATGCTCTCTATGCGAGGAGGGACCAGGGGAGGTTGCTCCTGGAAGCTGGCAGCTGCCTGGGACAAGCTGGGCCGCACGTGTGCTTTGGGGCTGAGGATGACACTGCCAGCTGAGTGGTATGGCAAGCCCTGATGTGAAAGCCAGGGTAAAGTGTATATTCATTGTTCACAAATCACATGTTTAACTGTTCAAATACAATGAAAATGCTCAATATTTAACCCGATTTCTTCAGTGTTCATTAAAATTATATCTAGGGCTCGTTTAAGTGCTCTTTCTTGGTTTAAGTGCTTTTTCCAGGACTGGAAAATTATACTAGACAGCAAGGAAGACAGGTGGAAACTTCCACCCGCATAGACTAGAAGACATTTTATGATAATATGGTTTTGTTCTACTCTGTGGGACAACTCTTAGCCCTCATAGTCTGTACCTGAGTGGGTTCAAAATGGACAGAGCCTGGGTTAGAGATGGTGTTATGTTTCTTGTACTTCTTCAGCTGCTGGTCTACTTTCTCCTTGTCCTTCTCCACAGCACGGGCAGAGTCTCGCAAACGCTCCAGTTTCTGCTGGTACTCCTCATAGTTGCGGGACAGCTGTTCCCGCTTGGCAGATAGCTCAGTCTCATCATGCATACACTTTTCCTGTCGCTGCGTTAGCTCCTGCTCCTTGGCCATCATCTCCAGCTTCCAGAGCTGGTGCTTCTCCTCCCATAGCACCAGCTCCTGCCTCTTCTGGCTGATCAGCCCCTGCATTTGGGTCAGCTCTTCCCGCTGCTTATCTAGGTGGCGCAGTTTCTCCTGCTCCATGATGGCATTGACCCGCTGCCTCACTGGCCGTTCAGATACTGCTGCGCGCAGAAGCTCAACTTCACTGTCCTGCTTTACAGCCAGAGCCTAAGAAGGTGTGAGACAGAGACAGACACACAGACAGACAGACACACACATGAAAAGCCAGCAGTTGGGTAGGAATGGCACTAATACAAAAGTGCCATATTTGCATTACCTTGATACTGTACAGCTTCTGGGAGAGTATGGCGACTTTATCGAAGAGCTGTAGTGATAATAGAGGTTAACACAAGAAACACTGAAAATCCCAATGCAACTGAACAGACAGAAAGGCACTTCTTACCTGAGCTTTGGCGAGATGGGCAAAGAGCCAGGTGGGGGTCATCTCATCAGCCTAAGGAGGGGGGGGGGGGGGGGGGGAAAGGTGAGGATCAGACCTGCTATGGGAGGGAGGGAGATTGGGGGGGGCTTGGACATAGACATTTGTAAAGCAGCTTTGTGACAACTGCTGTACAAAGCGCTCTGTATAAAAATGTTTTTAAAAGTGTGCAAGTGAGTGTGTGAGTATTTTTGGGTTACACACAGAGAGCTCCAGGTTGTCAAGGTACAGGTCCCTGAGCTGGGGATCAGAGCTGGGTCTCTTGTTCTGTAAGCCACGGCCACCTGCAACAAGGAGTTTAAATAGTCCAAATCTCAAACAGTACCCATTATTTCAGGCCACTGGGATTCGGCTTCAGACACATGGATGCTGTGCTCTGCTCATGTTATTATTCCCTGCCAGATGATTAGCCAGTAAGGTGAATTAGGGCCTTGTTATTCATAAGCCACTTAAATACAATGATAAATGCCAGGTCCTCCAACCGTACATTGATTAGAACAGTTGGACTGACTTTGAGACCTTGGGCTGTGTATATGTGCATATCAAGACTCAAAATCATGATCAGCAATCAGAACTAGAGTTACTCTTAGAAGGTCACAAAGAATTTACAAATTCTACTAATCACCAAAGGAAATACAGCAAAACTGGGTGTGACAAAATAAGGGCAGCGGTACGGCTCTGATAAATGTTAACCCTAACCATAGTGGCATATCCATTGTGTCAGTGACCTAATCTTACCTTTATATAATTTGTCTTTTATTGCCAAGTCCAGAGCAGTGGTTAAGAAGATATAGAAACAGGTAAAATAAATGCATTTTACAAACAGGTAGGCTCTATGTATATAAAGCCCTCTTTAAAAACCATGTAAAAGTGAAACTAGTAAATCCTTTGTGTGTCAAGTCCACCTTTCTGATAGCTCAGTAGTTTTTAGGCTCCTTAAGTTTCCACATATCCCATTTTACAAAAAATTCAGAGTTGTGAAGAAATGCAAACCAAAAGCCACCCTTGTCAAAACACAAAAGTGCTAAGTAGCCTGTTATTTATTTATAGGTGTTTGCGTGTTATATGTATAGCATAATGAGACTGTCCACATGCACAATTCTATTGTAACTAAAACAGTACCTTTACTTCTGGTATTTGTCAGAGGGCCTCAGTGACCTCCCCACAAACAAGATGTTAACACTTATTATTGTTGGATCCATGTCTCAAAGGACTGGGCTAGACCTCCTATAGAGAATACTCCTAAAGCCATGATCCAAACCCACATAGGACTAGCCTGCTCCTAAGCAGGTTTGAGATTACAGGCTTATCATCATGTTGGCATGGCAACAAGCATAACACCTTTGAAATATGAAACAAATCTGGGATTGTCTCACATTCTCAATAATCCAATTCATTTTAGTCAGTAATCTGCATACAAAGAAAGAACCTAGGTGTGCTAGATCAAGGACAAACTCATCCACAGAACCCAAGTAATCCAAGTAATAATACCAAGTCTTACTTTTAGAGAAAACTCTGATGGGGTTGTCATACCCAGTGGAAGTGCTTGATCTTCTGGGTGGAAGTGGCACATCCACACAGTCTGGAGATAAAGGAGCAGGATTCCTCTCACAATCCAGCAACTGTAGCTGTAAATCCTCCACTGGGTAACAAACAGAAACAATCCACTGCTTAAATACAACCTGAGCCCCACACACACACACACGATCTAATCACAGGCTCTTGAACAGACTTGTGCAAGAACAATGCCTGAGTAAAGGAAGTAGTGAGGAAGTAGAGCTCCTGTTCCTCATCATATAATATTTCATTAAAGAAAACACACACAAGGTGATATTTACAGCACTTTTTAATACTATTTTCAAACTCACTAGTGAAACTCGAGCATCATTTCAGTATATGCAAAAATAAACAAACAAATCCTGAATCACATTAGCAGTATGTATGTCTATGCATGTCTCACCATCTGTGATGGCGCTGTTGATCAGTTGCTCCCCCTGCTGGAACTCACACAGGAGCAAGCGTCTTGGAAGAGCTGCACTTCCTGTCAGTGTCTCCACGATTTCACTGAACAGCTGCAGCTTCCTTTGCAGGAGTTCTGCAATCTGAGCATCACTACTATGCAGCTGCTCTGCTCTCACACACACACACACACACACACACACACACACACACACACACACACACACACACACACACACAGATACTTTGCAAACAGAGTAAAGTAAACCAAACTAATTATAACAAATATTTCCTGGGTTCATAATGCATCAGACACATTAGTATATAAGCCCAACCCCGCTCCACATTACCCTGGAAGTTGAAAAACTTCTCTGTGAAAACATCATCCTGTTCCACTGGCTGAGAACCATTATCCTCAGATGCATGTGCACATCTGTAGGACAAGAGTGGAAGGAAGAAATTATACAGCTATCGTACGGCACCTGTAATATAATCTGTTTCTATTATACCATTACATAAGATAGTGCTGTTTGGTAAAGAGCCATCCATCTTTGTGGTTTATCTCTATATATACAGTCAACTATTTAAAGCTAAATAGGGTCAATGACAGATAAAGTCTGTCAATTTGTCATTTGGAGTACATTAAACATCCTGAACAGTTTGAATGTAATTTGGCTATAAAAGTATCCTGACAGTTGACTAATCTGGCTCCCTGCCATCACACAGCCACATACACCCAACTCACTTCTCAATTGCCTGCCAAATCTCCTGTCTCCAGCTATGACACTCCTCTCTGGTGGAAGCATGGAGCTCGTACAGGTTGGCCGCATGATCAGAAGTTAATACATACATCGCCCTCTCGTTATGAGCTGCTTCACGCACAAGCAGTTTGTGTAGGGAGAGCACTGCAGGCTTTCCGTCCTACAGGATCAACAGTCATTAAACTCCACCACTGTAAACACACATCACCATACTCACACAAACTACTTCAATCATGTGAACACACACCACAGAAAAAAAAGAAATTTCATAGGAGCTGATCACTGCTATAGAAATTTGACAGATTCCTGTAAAAATTTCAGGATTGTCAACTCCAAGCCACATCAAAGTCCAACAAAGAACATTAAGCCTCACTCTCATGATAGGAAAAAGAGATATCAAATCTTTTACCAGTGTCTAAGCAAAGTCATTTCTCACCAGAGAAGCAAACGTAAACTTCTGGTCATTCTTCTGTAGCAGCAGAAGCAAATCTGACAGCAGCACCACAAGGACATCTGAAAAAAATTCCACATCAATAATCATCTGAATATATATATATATAGATATATATAGATAATATTTATTTATATCTATCTATCTATCTATCTATCTATCTATCTATCTATCTATCTATGTCTCTCTCTCATATTTATGTGTGTGTGTACACACACACACACACACACACACACACACACAATGAGAGAGAAGACTTTTACCTTTGGTCCTGGACTGGGCCTTCCAGCTGAGTAATCCCTCACGGAGGAGTTTCCTGCCAGGCTGGAACAGGTCATCCCTGCGGAATGACTGCCCATTGCTCATCCTGCCCTGGGACTTGGGCTCCAGACGGGTACTCATTTCTCTGAGTTGCTCGTACTGGTGCACCTGGTAGTCCACCTGTGATATGGTGTCTTTAATATGCTCTAGAGCACATATTAGGTTTCTGTGCTCCTCTGAACCAACTGTCACCAGAAAACAAAGCAAAGTCACATCACCCCTGTGATGAGCTCACATTTGTGTTACATTCTCAAGCAATGGGATTTCGAATAAAACAATGAAAAGTATAATCATTTACCTTCAGTATTTTTAATAATTCTCTCCACCAGAACAGGGTATTTGGTGATGCGCTGGGTTATAAGTAGAATACCTTCCGGCACACCCAACCTTCTCACTACAGCCAACTGACCTATTTTCTGACAAAAGAAAAGTTAAGTAAGAATCCAGCAAATCATGAAATGACAGAAATTTTATCTTCGGCTTCAAGATTATGGCCAAAATGACCACAATTATTTCTGAGCAATACTGTTGTTTTTAGAAAGTGCTGTTTTTAGAATCAAGTCATTTTTACTGCACTTTCACATTTATACATTTAAATGTTAATAAATTTTGTGTTTTCACTACCAGGAAAAATCTCACAATAATTCAGCACGCATGGCCAATTCCATCTACAAATCTTACCCTAAAGGAAAAAGACATATGTAGTTAAATATAATGCGTAGATATGTTCTGTAAGATGAACTATGAGAGTTATGCTCAGCCAACAACTGCATTTTGAGCACTGCTGAGCCGCATTTTGGAATGCAAATAATAATTTAAGGTTGCAGTTGTTTCATCACTCCCTGGTGACTGGCTGACTAAAGTGCTGGATTGGATATGCAGCAGAGCACTCATTTTAAACATGAATATTACAATTTAATTGTGGGAAGCTAAAATAGTGATTGAGATTAATATTTGATTGAGCAGGCATTAAAAGTTCACAACCAGGATGAGAATTAAAGCAAGATAGCCCACACTGAAGAAAACTTCAGCAGAGCTACATCTAATTCACCAAAACTGGAGCTTGCAAAGGGCCTTTACTTACTCGCATTAAATGCTGGAACTTCTTGCTGTTCTGTAACTGGTCTTTGTAGAAGTTCACAGCCTCTGTGTGGCTACTGCAGAACATACCATAGCTGTCACGCAGTCTACTCCGCAGCTCGTCTGAAAACTACATGCAGAACACAAAATCAACACACAGGCTCGGAGACCAGAGCCAGGAGCAGGAAATGGCTGACTGGCTGGCTAAACAACAGATTACATGTTATATATTACATACATCTCATTAATAATGCACAAGCTACACAGCCAAGAGGAGTCAGTAAGGTCTGCTTAAGCGGCTAGGATGTGAAAATTTCTGCATACAAGCAGTGTGGGTAACATCATGACTTAAGAATTTCCAAAACAAACGGCCCTTGAGAAATTAGGATTGGGAACAATGCATTGGCACTTGGCACTACCTGTACATCTACCAACAAAACAAACAAACAAAGCACAGATGCATGCGCACATACACATAAATTGCTTATTTTTTTCTTCTTCTTCTTCTTCTTCTTATTTATTTATTTTCTCTTAAAATTATGGTGACCGTTGTTGGCCAGAGGAGGACGGGACCCCCTTTGAATGTTGGTTCTTCTCAAGGTTTCTTCCTCATTCTCTAGGGGTTTTTTGCTTGCCACTGTCACCCTTGGCTTGCTGGGTTCTTGGACTTGGACATTTGTAAGTGGCTTTGTGATTGTAAAAAGCACTATAAATAAATTTGATTTGACTTTACAAACACAAAAGAACACAAGCACATGTACGCAAACACAGATAAACATTAATTAGTTCTGAGTTTAACACAGTACATCAACTAGAGTCTGACCTGAAGGACTGTAGAATGAGACAATTAAAAAAAATACAAGAGGAAATCAAGGAGAGGGGGGGAAAAAAAGCTTGTCAGCAGGAAAGCATAACATAAGGCATGTTCTACATGGTAGGAGTACTGACGATTGACCACACCAGATTTCTAGTTGGGATTCCACAGATGGACTACGACAGTCTGGAAGGACTAATGCCGGGATCAGACAACACAATATTTATAGCAATCATAGAGTCATAAATTCTTGCCATGTCTTGGTCAGTGGCAACCACTTATCGTTCAGATCCTTTAAGTTATTCATAGGTCGAAAGGAGGATCAATAAACTGTCATTCATTGCCAACAAGGAACATGTTGTAGGAGCTGTCAAACTAGGCAAGAAAACAAAAAAAAAAACTTTTGACAGGCTAGACTTTCCTCTGGAATATTGTGGGCTGTCCCCGACCCCACATCACTGTTCGTTACACTATAAGGTCTGTTCCTCGTTCCCAATCGTAAATTTGTGGAAATTTTGGAAATTTGTTAGCTATGACCAAAAACTAAATACATTTTTAAAAAATCAGAGTCAAAATCATGCTGAATTTGTGTAGCCTGATCCCAGGATATAAGGCTGTAGAACCTACCATTTACAGTTAGTCTTACATGTTTGCCTTCCAGAAAGGAGTGTCACTTAAACAGCATCCTCTGCCCAATCAGCTATGTCAGAAGCATCTCACATAGTTCAATGGGTCCTTCAGCCACCAGAGAGACACTGGAGTTTAATAAAAATGTCTCCTTTACAGTTCATTACATTTATTACACATTTTGACCCTTGAGTGGCTGACAAACAAGTCCAGCTCAGGAACTGTAAACTGACTATCAGCAAATTCCAGTGCCCAAATGTAAATGATGTGGTAAAGCCACCACCTGCAGGTTTAGGGTCTCCAGCTCCATCCGAGTAGGAGTCCAAAGACTAAAAGTGAAATTGATCAACACCTCTACATCATTGTGGGTTCACAATTTTGAACGCAGATGATGCCACATCTATCCAAGCTGGGAGTCCAAGAGAGCAAAGCTGGTACTGCTTTCTGGGTGTGAGGGATAGCATTACTCTGTTCCTTGTCAATCAGAACAACATGCTTTCAGACAAGAGCAGTTAGTACATTCCTCCAATTGGAGAAGCCAGTGGGTGGGAATTGTCATAACTAAAAGATGAGACACAAATGAATGGGGTAAAAACTAAGACTAAACAACATAAAAACATTACTATCAAATCAACACTAAGGTAAGCCACGCAGAAAAGTGAGGACATGTCTTATACAATGGCAAAGGGTGAGTAATTTGACAGGTGTAGGAAATGAAGGAGTGAGACCTAAACTGAAGGCCTTCCATTGATACCTGAGCCAAGAGGATGTCTCCTATTCTCTCCATGTAGTAGTTCCTCTCACTGCCTGGTTCCAGACTCTCCTTGCGACGTTGCTTTAGCCGATCCAGGAAGTGCTGGTGGTTGTACAGCAGCTGGTCCAGGCAAGGAAGGAACCTTCCGAGCTGGGCGTCATCCATCTGCAGGGTGTGGCGCAGCTCATGCACATACACCCGCAACATCACCTTCAGTGTGCGCACATGGTTAATCTCTGTCTGGATCAGCTCTACCAACAACAACAGTGCAAGAGTCAGAAGTGTTTGACCCACAACAACAGCTCATACATCACACACACACACACACACACACACACACACACACACACACACTACACTACACTACACTTGGTCATAGGTGTCCTATATCTTTGCTACTATAAATTATTTTGCTACTTTGTTAGCACCTTGGCAAACTGAACCAAACCAAATCTAGTCTCAAAAAGCTTATTTAATCAACAGCATTTAAGCAGGCATTTTTATTATTCATCCTTAATGATAAAGACTCTGAGCAAGGCAAACTAACTTACCATATATGACATCTTGTCTCTTAATGGCCTCTTTGGAATAAGCTTTTATGTACTGCTGATCAACAGCCAAACTCCAAGTTGGAGCCTCAAAGTCTCGAGCATCAGTCTCCAGGTCCTCCCGCAGGGTCGAGAAGTCTATACAACACATACAAATGCCTCACACACTGACTGAATCCTCAATTCTCTCCATACCATAACCATATAAAAACACACACACAAAAACATATAAATCAGGTATGTACCTTATCAGTCCTAACCACAGCTTGAAAAGCTGAGCACAAATAATGAGACCACAAGAATTCTGACAATGCCACATGGGAAATATCATAATGGAGGCAGTTAAAAAGTTCAGATCTAACCCTCAATGCTGATGCCATCAGAGACAGAAACAGTAAGAGAGTCCTCTAGAAGAACCTTTGGTGCTTCAGTCTCATCCATTCTGGCTATATTCTGCAAAACAAAGAGTCTGTGTATTAATTTGACAATTTACTTGAGCAAAAAAAGCAACAATCAACTAAAATACAATAATTTTAGTATTTGTCGGGTGAAATGCACAGACAAAATACGCCACACACAAAAAAAGAAACTATTTGAATGAATAAATTGATTTGGAAAGGACAACACAGCGATCTCTTGCAGACGTGCAGATGGCAGAAAGAGCAGAAATTAGTGCGAAATGGCCGAGATAAATGGATTAACGACAATCTTGTGCTGTTTGATGTCTGAATAGGAATGAGAAAAGAGGGGAAAAAAAATCCCACTTCATTTATATAGTAGACCATCATTTGAGATGCCCTTTGAAGCAAAATGCTTTTTTACATACACTATATAGTAAAAGGAATATTTCTAATGATATACACTGATCTGATTGCAATTTGCCATCAGTAGGCCTATATAGTTTAATTTGTTAATTGAATTGCCCTTGTAGAGCTGCATTTTATATCCTGTCACTGGCTAGGAAGGACAGTGAAGGACAGGTCAGTCCATTACACACAAAAAATCCAGGTATTCAAGGTCCTGTATGTAACTGCAAAGTGCAAACTTGTATACAGGTAGACATGTACCTTGAGTTTTTCTTTTGTATAGACGCTGCGTTTTCCCACAAGGTATACGAAGATATGCAGCTGCTATCCTCGTCCATTTAATTTGATCCTTGAGCCACTGACACAACAGTGAGTAGCCTACGGGTCAGGAACCCTCACCCCATTACTAAGGGTTAGCTTATTTAGTGTATGACAGTGGTCAACACTCTCATACAGCTGATACCATCAACAGGGGTCAAGTTGTAGATCGCGATTGGTTGATTGGTGATCACTCGTGTATGGTAACCAGTCTTCTGCTGGCAAACAATAAACACTGTATGTAGAGGTTCCCTGAACCAGAACACATACCTCCAGCAGAAGTGGTGGGTGCAGGAAGTGAGGTGTTAAAGGATGGATCTGTAATGACTGACAGTCATAATCAACTAATCAGACCAGAACAGCAGCTGGACATCCCAACAAGCACATCACTGTCAGAACTGAAAATTGAAGGGCCAAAGAGGGAGAGAAAGGGAGAGTGGGGGGGGGGGGGGGGGAGGAAAACGACACAAGATATCTTTAAACACATCAACTTATTTTGTTCTTTAATAAAAAGAACATGTAAACCACCCTCAACTACAAAGACTAATGCATAAGCAGCAACCAGATGGGGAGACAGCACTGCTTAGGCAAAATATCAAAAAGAAGAGTTCTGAAGTGGGCACTCTAGAATTTTCTAGACATTGCTCATGCTTTGAGCTCATTGCTTTTTTGCTTGTCTTATTTGAACATATTCAAATACTTTCCATGCATAATGGCAGTATTAAAAACAATTGCAGCTTTTATAGCAAATCCAAAATGATGGCAATATTGGCAATGCATGACTAACTTGATCACATTTCTCCATAAATCAGAAACTGGCTATAGAAAATTAGCCTGATGTGTTGCGTGCCAAAAAAGAAAAAGAAAAAAGAATTTAAAGTAGATTGTTCCAGACTGGTGGTAAAGGAATGTCTGCTACCTGGACGACTTGGTTCATGGTCTGGTGTGGTCTTCATTTGGAATAGGAAAAAGAATTCAGCTCTGCTTCCCCATCTGCCACATAAAGGGCCCATACCAACATGCGATATTTAATTCTAATCACCATCAAATAAAAGTAAATACACTAGCAAAGATTACCATCAATTACCTCATTAAGAGGCTTTTAAACTTGCCCCCCTGTACAGAGATGGTTTAGCAAAATTGACAAAACACTGATGACAGCAGATATATGAATTAATGGTCATATGTCCTAGGTCATAGGTCAAAAACAAAATCCCCCCTAAACAAATCCATCTGCATGCCAAATTTGTTCTTTAACTCTACCGCCTCAGTGGGCAAAGCTGCTCATTCTTGCACTGAAATACTATAGCCATCTCTCTGCAGACAACCTGTATTCACTACCTCCATGGCCACATACTTCTTCCAAGGGAGGAGCACCTGCTGCTTGTGACCACACCTCCTCTGACTCAGGCCTTGAGCCATGAGTACACACCAGCATGAAATGTAACCCAGCCTGCTGGATAACAGAAAAAAAACAAAACAAGAAACGCAGGCTGCCCGACTAGCAAAGGACAGGAATAACAAGCAGCATAAGCCAAAGCAAGGTTGCCTTTTCTGTCACACAAACATGTGCATGCTCAAGATGCAATGGATATGAAATGACTTTTGCCCATCTTTAAAAAAAATTGCAAAGGGGAGTGAATTATTCAGCTTCTGTCTTTGTTTCACTCTTCCTTCAAACGAACAGCTATGTTCAACTGACTACACAGGAAGGACAGAAGCTCATTGCCACAGCCACTGGACATCTAGAAAAAGTGAGCTGTCCGGGAAGGATGAATTCAGTTGAGATCTATGAAGAGAAGGAATGAGTTTCTCTGTCTGATATGAGTTTGCTGTTTTTCAAAGGATTCATTTGATGACAGTGTTGCACAACAGAATGAAGGTTTGTGATTAAGTACTGGTAGAAGAAGGTCAAAACCAATCCAAAATCAGAGAAAAGGCCCTTCTTGTTATAGTGAAAACCTGCCTTTGTAGAGACGAAGCCCCCCAGGTAAAATGCAGATGTCTAAGGCACAGTGAGGCCTAGTTCTACTTTACATGCTTTTGTCATAATCACCGCCGTGCTGCTGTTTTCCCACGGGTACAATGACTTTAGGTAGCCGTTATCAGATCAGGAGTACCACAGTGGAAAAAAAAGCAAATGATCCATAATGTCTTTACCAGTCAACTTCTGACAAGTTCTAGGAGCCCAATTCAGCCACAAGCAATTCAGTTTGAGGTTTACTTTAGGAGCAATCAGTCTATAAAAACAAGAAAAATGTCTGTGGCTCTTTTACAATTGTTATTTTAACAGCCTTTCTGACTAATTTAGCTGTCAAAAATGCCCTTGGACTGTTGACTAGTTTAATTAAACTCAAATGTTCATTTGACAATATTGTCCAACAAGGTGGCTTAATTATCAAGAAATTGTCACATCACAAAGTCATTTAAAATTCTACAATCTTTCACATCAACGACTGTATATTTAAACAAAACTGTGAAACCGAGAGTATGACTTGTCAAAAAAAGAAAACAATGAAACTGTAGATACGCATGGAATGCAGCGATGAAGTGACAATACCAAACTGACCCGTATTCCTCAGACCAAAGAAGAACGAGACCAGGGTCGACAGGAAACAATTATAGAAACAACTAGGCGAGCACTGTGGATCTTACACGTTGCCTATGGTAAGCAGACTGGTATACTGTAAACTGGTGGCTAATCAAATAGAAAAAAAGAGACAAATTGTTTTGGTAGTTCTATCTTAAAACAGCAACAACAAAATGTCCAACGATGAACTTCAGAAACAGACACTTGTCACGACACAATCACTAAAAATCTTTTTAACTACAGTGAAAGTAAAAACATTTCCACGAAATTGAGAACTAATTCAAATGGAGGCTAGCTAAAGTTCAGTGTACTTTGGCATGAATTACTATTCAAAACAAAGCAGACCCTTGTAACTTATCTAGCTAGCTAGCTACTTTACTCAACTTGGTGTTAGCAAGTTACCAGGCTTCGTAAAACTTTAGCTAGCTAGCTAAGCTAACCTACAGTGCTACTTACCATTTTGGGAATCCTGTCACCGGCAAACTAAAGCCTCAACTTTTTTAAACGCATTCTATATTTGATTACACACAAAACAGCATTTATAACCGCTGTTTTGTTTTGTTTTTTGTTTTTTTTTTATCTTAGCATCTGCTGTCCACTTCCAGTAAAGCACGTACTCCCGAAACAAAGATTAAAAGCAAGAGTGATATTCATTCCAGCTTCATAGAGGAGGCTCTCGGAGCATTGTGGGAACGGACCGGATCGCGCGCTACATCTCAATGTTTTAACGTCGGGATCCTAACCTAGTGTTATTTTAAACGTACTGAAAAACGAGTGCTGTTTTATTATGTGACACATAGCCAGTACCACATACAATCATAATTACAACTTTAAAGAACTTCATTTTTCAGTATTGCAAATAAACAAATGATCTAACATAGATATACATACTAGGCTAGCCTTTAAATTACCTTGTTTACTGATTTTGTATTAATAAAGATTATGGTACCTTGATATTTACTGAAAATAACCATTAAACTCTTAAAAAAAAAAGATTTATTAACCTCGAAAAAGTAATTAGATAGCTAGCATGGCATATTTCTTTCCTAGTCTTTAGCAAGCTACCAATAGGAAAAAAAAAGATATGCCATTTATCCGGATTTTCAGTAACCATAGGAACGAAAGGACACTTGCCGTGGAATTTTAAATAAATAATATAGCTCGCTAGCTAGCGAACCCTACGTTATTTCTTTAATAGCTATTCGTAGGTAATATGCGGCATTTAATAGAGTGAAATATAATATCCATAATAATATAGCTAAAGAAATACACATCTAGTGTAGAAAAACTACCAGTTTTTTACCAGCTAATACAGGTTAATTTAGCCACAGGTTAATACCAGCTAACACAGGTTAACCTCAGTCACTCGTTACCTAACGCTAGGGTATCTTAGCTAGCGTTAGCTACATAGGTTATTTAGCCGCGTTAATTAGATAGTTATACCATAGCGGTTTTTGCCGGTTATCTTACCTGTTACATGAAATGCTTCCTTCTAAACAGGCGCCCCATGGCTAAGGATATTTGTTAATTAGTAACATATGTCTTGTTATATCAAATCTGAAACAACTCGTTTCACAAGAATACCTCAAGAGCTAGAAGAAAGCACTGAGAAAGGTAATCAGATCCAACAAGGGATACAGGAGATCGATTACTAAGCTAACTTTGGCAACATCTTTAAACTAGCGTTACCGACATGTACAGAGGGAGCTCTAGTGGGGGGTTCATGTGCTGTGGGGACAGAAATGGAACTCTCTGCTCTGAGTGTGAGCCAGGCAAACTGGTGCAGCTGCTGAAGAGAGACAATACGACTGTGGAGTCCAAACAGTTGAAACAGCTTGTGTCATGTGGTGCCCACACCTGTCCTGCTGCCCACAGAAAAAGTGCAGGCATCCCACACCTACTTGTCAGAGAGTGGACAGAGCCCTGGTCTAGAGTCCATCCCCTAACCTGGCAAACTGCCAGACATCATCAGGGCAGGGCAAAGTGGGATCCATATATGACAATTGACAAATCTTCCCACGGAAGCAGCAGAGATGGATGCCCCAGACGCACACAGTACTTCACAACCCATAATGCCTTTTACTTGGAGCCTGGTTTGATGAGGGAGAGGAGCTCAGGAATGGAGGAGTGCTCCAGAGCAGCCCTGTGCGGAGCAGAGGGTTCAAAGACTGGTCAGAGAAAGCCCAGGGTTCTGGGCAACACAGAGAGAGGTGATCAGCCAAAGCCCAGAATTCTGGACAGCACAAAAAGAGATGGTGCCACAGGACACACAGACATACGCTGGTATAGCAGTGCTCCTATGTCTAATGGCGATGTGATTCCTTTCCGCCGAAAGAAGAATGACTGTGTGCAGGGTGTGTCCTGGACGGACGATGAATACTGGAGCTGCTGGCATGGCTGGGATGAGGTCATAGACTGGGGAGATGAGTTGACAGACAGAGCAGTCAAAGGCCCAACACAGGGCCCTTGGTCCAGAGAAAATCAGTCTTCATGAGTGTAGAAAACCAACATCCCATCTTTATAGAAACAAACCATTATTGGAAATACTAATGTAGATAGATACAGCGCCATGTAGAAAATGTACCCTCTTATGCCAGATTTTAAATAAATATGCACATAACCTCACCAATAAATAAATCAAATAAATTAACATTTTTTTTGTAGTCTTGATCTTCTATTCAAAATTTACTTTGTGGTTTCATGATGTGCACTGAACATAAAATACAATCACATTTCCTGTAAGTAAATCAAGAAATCTTGACAATCTTTTGCACCACAACATGATTTAAATTAATAAGATCTACTAGCTTTAGAGTAGTCACAAGTTAGCTTTAGTTATGTTTTTTTTTATACCTATTTTTTATTTTGAGATCAGAGTATCATCAAAGTCTAAGCAAAACAAGCAACGAGTCACACTAAAAATAACTACACTACATTAGCAGTATGGATGACTAGTTCTTAGCTCAGCTTTCTATGCACCACTAGTTTCTAACTTTATACTGGAACAATTGTTTCTATCTGTATGCTGCTTTAAGCAACTGTTGTAGTGTCGTTTTTCAGTGCAAATACAAAAATGCTACAGCATAGAAGAACAGTGAGAGAAGCAGTCATACACTCATCTTGAATGCACCTCACTGCTTTTATTAACAGCAGTAATTAAAATTGATATCAAGTGTTGACATCAAAAGCCAAATGCGTGTACAATACTTCACCTGTGCAGGCCTGAAAGACAGACTACCAGGTGCTGCATGCTGCTCAGAATTCTAGATGATGATTAGTATGATTTTTGGATTAGAAAAAAAAGATTAGACACAAGACAAACATGTAAAAACATTTCTATAACCGGTAATAGCTCTTTGATGGCAACATGTCAACTATGTACAAAAACAGCAATAGCATATTCATATATATTTTTTCATCATCTATACCCACTAAAATATATCAAAGCAGCAACTACTGGTCAACCTTTCTGTCACATCATCTGAAAATAATTTCAGTATCCTTCAGCTGTAAATGTTCGAACACAATAAAAAAGTAGTAAAGGAAAACAAATAAATAAGAAAAAAAAGTCCCAAAATCTGCTTATTCTCTGTGGTTTGAATACTGAAGAGAACAAGTGAGACAGGTAGAGAGGGGTGAAGGCTTATATGGCCATGAGCAGTTTGGGAGATCTGCCACCGACACCTTCACTAAACAGACACCTCTACACTATACTCAGACAGGCCACTAATAAAATAAGGCCACTTCAGTTTTTTCAGTTTTCATTTCATTCAGTTTCTTTTTATTCCTCGTCTTTGTTTGTGGAGAAAGCCAGGAGAATCCACGACTGGAGTCGTGGGGACAGTCTGGAGAGAGACAGACATAAGCAGCTTTCTGGTTGTCTAAGCTTGAATTCACAGCTTGTTCCATTTGACCAGTCTGTGTGTGTGTGTGTGTGTGTACGCGCGCGTGTGTGCCAAAAAAACCCAAAAAACCCCAAAAATTTTATATATATATATATATATATATATATATATATATAAAAACAGGAGAGAAGCAGATGATGTGCATTTTCTTCTTTAAATACAAAAATAGTGGCACCCTGCATGATACTGCTGTGGGAGTAGAAAGAAAGAAATGTCCTGAGATTGCTGTTATGAGGGGGCCTTGGAAAAAGAGTGATAAAAGTGACTCTATAAAATAAAGAAAAACAAATCAAACATAGCTTGTTAGGCTGGCAGCTGAGGAGGGTTATATTAGGAGGGGTTGGAGCAGGGCAGGGATAAGATGCGCCCATTTTTCTTGCCACCGTTCATGTGTGTGTAGGGAACGTGCTGATCATAACTGCTACGCAGCCCCATGGACAAGCCCTCTTCCCCGTCCAGGCTACGTTCTCTCTGGGAGTAGGACGACGGGTCCAGGGGGATGCTCTCCATATTCTCTAGGTCCATGTCAAAGTCGTCACTCTCTGGAGGCTTGTTTTCTTCACTGTAGAAGAAGGAGACCTCCTGAAAGGAGGGGTGGAGGTCATCTTTCAGCATCTCGATGATCTCCTGGAAGGTGGGCCGCATCTTTGGGTTGTAGTGCCAACACATCTGCATGAGGTTGTGCCTATGAGACACAGAGAGATTTTTAGATTTACCTACACCTGCAAAAAGAATACCATTTGAATATTATCTTCAATGGTTCATCAGTCTATCAAAAAAGACGCATGCGAGACATGTTCTCTGCTGATAGTGTAAACATACAGACAAATTAGTCTAAGAAACTTTCCATTAAAATTCTTTACTATCTTGACTCATGTCCATAAACTCAAGCATGTAATCTTACCATTAAATCTTCTACTGATGAGATTAAATTTACATAGGGTTCTGGAATAATATTTTCATTTACAGGTGCTCCTCTGTTTATTTCTGTCTGAATCAGCCATGTTTGTGTTTTTCTCCCTCCTCCCCTGAGAAAATTACAGGAATTGCCTACTGTTTCCCACCTAATTCAGTGCTCATATGATAATATTAGTGCGATGTAAATACAAAAATACATAATTTTTTAAGTAGATGTTGCCTTACATTGGAGAGAGAAGAAGAAAAAAAAAAAGATTTTTGATACTGCTACTAGCTATAGTCTATTGCACAGATGCTCCAAAATGGAAAACAAAATGGGAAAAAAAGCTTTAATGCTTTAAATGTCACATTTATTTAGCATGGACAGTAAATCTTCCATTCCATACCCTACCTGGGAGAGTTTTATTTGGTGGAAAAAGAAACAAATCAGTGAGAAAAGCAAGCTCTTGTAGGGTTATTAAAGGGGCAATTATAATATTATAATCAGATTTTAACAGACATTAGCAGGTATAAATTATTACCTACTTATATCACTGCAAGTTCCTTAAAGGGCTATTAAAGGCTGTTAAACTATAAATGTTTATATTAAAACTGCCACAAATATTTGTAGGTTTGTAGAAAATACAACATACTAGAAACTTGTTTCCCTTTTCATTTTAATGTAGTTTGGATGAATGCATTTCATAACTGAGGACATTTTTAATGTTTTAATACAAACGTATCTTTGATAAATGAATCCAATCTGAATATTTATCTTATCTTAGACTCACAGCCTATCAGCACAGTTGTCCGGCCGGTCCAAGTATCCTCCATCCATGACAAACTTGAGCACCTGTTCATTGGACAGGCCCTGGTAAGGCTGCTCAGCCAAAGTGCTGATCTCCCACAGCACCACCCCAAACGACCTGACAACAACAACAACAAGAAGCACCTAGATCCTCTCCTTCCTAACACACACAGGCAAACACCTCCCACTTTTAGCACTCACAGACATTTGTGGATTATTTTAGAGTTCTTCTGAGCATCTTCATGTACACCCAGTCACCAGAACACACCACAACAGCAAAGACTACACTGAGAAACAAAGGCAGAACAAAGCTGTGTGTGTGTGCGAAACTCACCAGCAGTCTGAGTGTGCAGTAAATACCCCATCCTTAAGTGATTCAGGAGCCATCCATCTGACAGGAAGCAGTCCCTTTCCACCCTTCCTGTAGTAATCCGTCTCATAGATGTCTCTCGTCATGCCAAAGTCTTCCCAGTAATGGCACCAGAAAAACAAACCATGAGTCTCTTTAATGGTGCGCTCTCATGATGCATTTCAAGAGGAGTTACAGCATATACCTGTGCTGGTCTGAAGTAACTTTCAGCTGGCACAGTGCCATCTTAAAGAACTTTGCCTGTTTCATACCTCCGATCTTCACAGTGAGATCCTCAGCCACCATGCAGTTCCGGGCAGCCAGGTCTCTGTGCACAAACTTCTTGGCATTGAGATATGCCATGCCATCTGCAATCTCGGCTGCCATTTGGATCATCTCCCTCAACGTGGGAGGAGGCCGACCAGGGTTGTTCTGATAGATATGGATGAACGGACGGACAGACAGACATGTACAAATACACACCCTCAGTGCTGATATAAAGCGCTTCAACACAGTATATCCACTTGTATTGTTCACTGAGGTCAGATGAACAAAGGGAGAATCATATTGCTGACCATTATATGGCATTATTGTTTTTGTATAACTTATTATCTAAATCTGATAGGCTCTAGTCAACAGACAATATTAAGAGGTTTAGTAAAAAGATAAAAACTGAGAGATTAGAGTCGTAATATTTCGTAACAATGCCAGAGTCTCTCTATGTCCAATGTTTTAGCACAAACATACAGAATCAGCGTGGCCAATTTGCCCTGTGAACTATTTGATGTGTGCTATGACCTCTAGTGCGTTTTCGTGCGTATATGTGAGGACTGACCTCTGAGTCAGGTCTGAGGCTGCGGAGGTAGCTTTTCAGGTCTCCATGAGTCATAAGCTCCATCACCACCAACGTGGGCTGGCCTTTGGACACTACACCCAGCAGTCTCACCTGACCAATCAGGGACAAGTTACCAAAGTGACACAACTGTAAGGATAAGAGGGAGTGCCTGAACTGCTGATGGTTAAGATCAGAAGCATTACACACTTATACATGTGTGACCAAGCCCTGCATAGGCTCTGTGAACCCCTACTAGAAACAGATATGCCTCAACCTCTTCATATTAGTTAATTTCAGGCAAGGGTAACTTTGAACATCACTTCTTTGCATATCACCCTTTTCTTTTCTATACTCTTCCAACCGAGGGAGTCAGTATTACATAAATGGACCTGCTTGTGTTTCCCAAATGCTGTCCCAAATATAAAGCTGTGATGTGGGTGGCAAGGCAGGATGAAACGAAAAGCCGTGATTCACACGACACAGACAAACAGCAAACACGAATAACAAAAACTGCGTTGACTGCTTTCCATACAAGGCAAACCACAGCAGACACTTTGTGTTACACGACAAAGCATATGGGGTCAAACACTGATGAAGACTTACTTACATACAAGTACTTAAATATACACGCTAATAACAAGAGACAGGTGTAAAACAACTGAGGCATAGCCAAGTAGATATGTATGCGCGCGCACACACACACAGGCAAACACCAACAGGACATCACATTGACAAAGGGAGGAGTCCAGGAAGAGGGGGCCATGCCATGACAAAAGCTTAATTATGGCACTGTGCAGCTATACACAATATTCAATTATTATTTCTACTTTCCTCAACAGCATCAGGGAAATAATCATTTAATCTGAAATCTTAATCCGCAATCCATATTAACTGGAATTTCACCTATGTAAAAATCAAACTGGAACTTTTATGCAATGTACACTCACCAGTCACTTCAGTATGTACACCTGTACACCGTACACAAATGTCTAAATAGTCAATCACATGGCAGCAACTCAATACATTTAGGCATGTAGACATGATCAAGACAACCTGAAGTTCAAGTTCAAGCCGAGCATAAGAATGGGGAAAGAAAGGTGATTTAAGTGACACTGAACGTTATCAGTGCTAGATGGGCTGGTCTAGCTATTTAGGAAACTGCTGATAGTTGTGTGTGAAAATCCCAATATATCTCTAGGGCTTACAGAGAACGGTCCAAAAAAGAGGAAATATCCAGTGAGCAGCAGACTTCTGGGTGAACTGTTGATGCCAGAGGTCAGAGAAGAATGACCAGACTAGTTCGAGCTGATAGAAAGGCAACAGTATCTCAAATAACCACTCATTACACCTGAGGTATGCAGAAGAGCATCTCTGAATGCATCAAACCTTGAATACATCAAACCTTGAAGCAGATTGGCTACAGCAGCAGAAGACCACACCAGGTGCCACTCTTGTCAACTAAGAACAGGCAACTGAGGCTACAATTCACATGGGCTCAGCAAAATTGGACCACAGAAGATTGGGAAAGCATCGCTTGGTCTGATGAGTCTCGATTTCTACTGCAGCATTTGGATAGTATGGTCAGAATTTTCTTGGCACACTCCCCCCCCAACTGAGCACTGTACTCAGGTAGGTTGTGGTATTTATACTGTTGCTGACAATGTCCATCCCTTTTGACCACAGTGTATGATGGCTACTTTCAGCAGGGTAATATACCATGTCAAAGCTCAAGACATCTCAAACTGGCTTCTTGAATATGACAATGAGTTTACTATACTCAAATAGCCTCCGCAGTCACCAGATCTCAATCCAATAGAGCACATTTGGGATGTGGTGGAATGGGATGGATCATCATGGATGTGCAGCTGACAAATTTGCAGCAACTGCATGATGCTATTGTGACAACATGGAACAAAGTCTCTGGGGAATGTTTCTAGCACCCTGTTGAATCTATGCAGTTTTGAAGGTTAAAGAGAGTCAACCCAGTACTAGTAAAATATACCTAATAAAGTGGCCTTATGGATGTGTATGGAATATTTACCCTCTGAGGTTGACATAGTATATCAATCTTTTCACCTGTCCATCTATCTATTTAAGGATGTTAAAGGCTCTAAGGCTGTGAGGCTCTGTCCTAAGGCCCTGTTGTGTAGCACAAGATTCAGAGTGTGAGTTTTTTTTTTGTTTGTTTGTTTGTTTGTTTTTTACAGTTCTTACCACATGGTGGCAGCTGAAGGCCTTCATGACAGAGGCCTCATTGAGGAACTCAATGCGCTCTCTGAGGCTGGCCGACTCATTGACCGTTTTGACAGCGACACGCGTCTGCGCCTCCCCCTTCACTATATCCTTGGCAATTCCCTCATACACCATGCCGAAGGAACCCTGACCAAGCTCACGCAGCAGGCTGATCTTCTCCCGTGGAACTTCCCAGTCATCTGGCTCATAAACTGCATATGCATGCACACACACGCGCACACGCACACGCACACACACGCACGCGCACACACACACACACACAAAATGGGAAGACAGCTGAAAATATGGGGCCAATAATCTTTAATAGCATTTGCTCCTAACCTGGACTGGGGAAGAGAGCATTTTTTTAAATGCATACCAGCCATTTTCATCAGTACACAGAGCTGAGATATACTGTTCTCCCTTTCTGCTTGATGTGCACACAAACAACTAATCAGACTGTTTAGTTTTACAGTTTTGCACTCCATTTTAGAGTAAAACTATTGCTGTCAGGTATCACTGTGGTCCATAAACCAATGGTGGATTATTACATAGTTAACACTCCCCAAAACACTACAACTTTGTGTTTTCTCACCCTCGTCTGGGCTGAGGTACTCTGGGTTAGGTGAAGTGTACAGCCTTCCAGTTGGCCCTTCCGTTTGCCTGTTGGAAACATGCAGCCCACAATGAGCACAGGCTGAAGCCATGCAATAGATGTGCATAAGGGGTTTCCTTCTCTTATACACTCACTTCTTCTTGAAAATGATGAATCCTGACAGTGCCATCAGAAACAGCAGCAAAACACAGATGACTGGGCCGATCACGATCTTCAACATACTGGAGGGATCTGTCCGGCAGTTATATACGTATATAAACACTACATACACACAGTAAATATGGTGATCTAAATAACACTGAAAATATCAAATGATATGCGCTAATGGCTATTAAATGTGTGTGCCTTTCAACATACGGTGGTCCTGCACATAGAAGTGTTTGGGTTCCGTCCAGGACCCATTTCCTGCCAGTGAAGTGGCTCGAATCCGCACTGTGTAATTCCCAGGATGCACCACTCTCAGTTTGCACCCGCTGTCAGTAATATAGCTCTTTCTAGATACACAGTGGTGCAGCTCCTGAAAATCATACACATGTACGCATGTAGTGTACTCAGTACTTGATATGTAGTGTAACATCTGTTCCTCAGCCAACATGGACATGCATCACTGGACGTCGTCTAGGCATAACCATTCATTATTATTGAATTTGGTTTTATTTTTTAATTGGATTTAGCATTCCTTGTTCAAAGTCTTTGACAGAAATGCATATTTTAAGTAGTTTAAGTTCATGTTTAATTGATGATGATTAAGTGAAAATAACCACCCTACAATTTAAGTAAACAAATATGATTTGGGGAAAAAGCTTCACCTTTGTCAGTTTCTGACATTTTGATGTGATATTCAATGTTTGAGCAAAATGTCATTATACAGATTCTGAAAATATTAGTGAATTTTTTGTTTAATTAATGCTTATTTTACTTCACAGTTGTGAACAAAGAAAATTCATATTAATTTGAATCAACAAAATGAACTAGGGGCCAGGTTCATAAATAAGTAAGAGCTAGATTTTCATTTGAGTTGCATCCAATTCGATTGAAACAAATTGAAACCTAGTTCCTTATGGCTGTAAGCAGTAATAGAGCAGCTCTCAATGCTGTAGGAGCTAGGAATTTTTTAAAAAGTGTAGCAGGAGTGCATGGGACTAAAGTGTTTTACTTTACTTTTTGAACCCATGTGTGTGAGTGCATGTGTATGGGTGTATGCATTTGTGCATGTGCATGTTTGTGTGTGCATGTGTGTGGGTGGCAGGGCCTGACCTCTGTGTCTCCCAGTCTCTTGTAGTTGACCTCGTAGAGGATGATCATACCGTTGGGGGCACTGGGCTCTGCCCACTTGATATGCACAGAGTACTCCATTACCTCGAAGGTGATAGGCCCCACCACGTCATCAGCATGGGCTACACAAAAACCACACAAAGCTTGCTCAATATCCTTAATTTGTGTTTAAAATGGCTTAATTATCCCCATAGGACAATTTTAATGCAGACATTACTGAAAATAATCCTATTATTAATATGATTTATTTATTTATTTAGAACAATAAGAACATTCACATGTCACACTAAATATAATAATTCAGTAAAGTTATAGTGCTAACAATCTAATAAGGCTGTAATGAACTAGACAAATATATCACTTTCCCACAGTACAGTTAAATATTGCATATCCTTACTAAAAATGTACACTAGTGAACCCTTATTGTGACACAGCTTTTCTTTTTTTTATACTAAAATAGTCAAGTTTTGGTTATGTGGATGCCTTAATTCATCATGCCCTGAACTCTCATCTGAACTTGGTCAATAAGCACTGAAAATCTGCTCTGTGTGTGTGCGCATGTGTGTGGTGGTGGGGGATGTAACTAAGGCTCTGTTCAGTCCAGGATAGGGGCTAACCCTCAGGCATGGTGCGGGCGCTGACGTAGGCAGCCATGCTGCAGCGGTTGGAGTCTGCGGGGTGGTTGCAAGCGTGGATTTCAATCTGGTAGCTGGTGAAGTGTCTGAGGTTGGAGATGACGGTGGACTCCTTAGCATAGATGAACTGTGTGATCTTATTGGCCTCTGCCTCCTCCTGTGGACTCCTGGTGACCAAGCTGCTAAGCTGGGGAGAAGGCGTGGTCAGCAGAGGATATACTGTCCTGTTGGCCACGCCTACAAGGGCTCTGCGCTGCCGTGATGGCCTGAGGAGCAAGATAGCAGATATAAATTACAGGAGGTAAAATAACGGATTAAATTATTAGGACTCTTGTGATGTGAAAGATCAGTGTAAATCAAATATTGTATGCAACATGATGTACATGTAATTAAGTCAGATAGCATAATGTTTAGCAAGAAATTCTAAACATGTTTAAGCATGACATGCTTACAGCATGCTTAACATCCAAGTCCGATTTGGGAGTAACCTTGTATTTATTTGAACTGTTTCCAATTGAGCAAGCAGAAGAGCAGTTTGTGTGGTTAGCTGTTGAGCAACCACCACCAAATCGCCCCAGCAGATGGCAGTTTATTCTAACTCCTTTTCCTAGCTCCGTCAGCTTATATGAATGTAGGAGAAGGCGAGTCAGCAATCTTTTTGCATACAGCAGACCAAAATGTTTATGGGCAGAGGAGCCCAGAAAATTTTCATAAATAAAATATCAATAAAATTCTTTGCCTTCATCATTTTGAAGTTCACTATAAACTCAGATTTTCTGACAGTTACTTAAAGCATTTGGCTCTGTCCTTCAGGGAGAGAGAGAAGAGAAGAGAAGAGATAGATAGATGGATAGATAGAGAGAAACACATAGAAAATGAGAATTCAGGGCATGAAAACACAAGCATGTCAACTAACATCTGGTCCAGGTCAGCTGCACCTGGAGGTGGTCTAAGTCATAGGGTCTGAGGTAGTCGTATAGATGGAGAAAGCATAGATAAGGCTACCTGATCCTAAACACCTCATTGTGTAAGTAGTTCTCAAAGGTCTTGCGATACTCGCTCTCCTCTGCCTCCTTCTTTAGCTGTTTCTCAGTTTTGGGGCAGATGCAACAACGCCCCCCTTGTCCGTGCTCTTCAGTCTGGTTCCACTTCTGCTCCTCACCGCTGTTCAGTTGCGTGGGAGCCCGTGATGGCAACTTCATGCCTGGACACAAACAAACAGACAGACACACACAGGGAATGCATTTCTATGGGTTTTACACTACTCAGAACAGTAAGCAAAAATTTGGAACTGCCAGACACTTGGCACCCAAATATTTTTTCTATTTCAGTATTTGTAATTCATGAGTGCAGTTGTGTATGTTTTTTTTCCTATGTGAGAGAATGTGTGAATGTCACTTACCTAATAGCTGCAAAACATAAGTAACTAATGAGAAGCAGTATCTGTCTTCCTTTGTATGTCTGTGCATGTGTTGATATACATGTATAAATGAGACCTTATCACTGAAATCCACGAGTAACTCATGAGTATACATGAGAAGGTGTCTGTATTCCTGTGTCATGAGTATACATCTCTGTGCGCTTGTGTGAACATGCATGCATAACTGTCCTCTTTCTAAGTGTGTGTGCTTGTTGTTCTTGTATGTACATAAATATCCTTTTCTAGTGAAATCCACGAGTAGCTCATAAGTGTGTGCGTGTGCGTGCATGTGTGTGTTTGTGTGTGTGTGCGCTCTCTCATTTACCTTTCTGACAGTAATCAAACTTGTAGAGCTCACTGGCCTCAGGCTGCTGCTGGCAGAAGACCAGGTAGTGGGTGATGTTCCCGTTGGGATCATTAGGGGGCTTCCACTTCAGGATGATCTGAGAAGACGAGTTTGAGGAGGAGATTGGGTCCAGGGGCACAGACGGTTCTGGAATAACAACATAATTTCTTTAAAAAACTCTTACGAAATGAGAAGTCAAACACTCCAAAGCAGATAAATGTGTGTGAGAGTATGTATGCGCATGCTTTTTCTTTCATCAGCACATGTGCAAGTCAGAAGAGAAAGAGCAAGGGTCAGAAAGGGTCAATTCCAGTGTCTATCCACAGAGCAGCCACTGCTCTTAACCAATAAAAGAGATTGCTTCTTGTTTGATCACATACAATTTCCCTGTTCCCACAGAAAAAAAAACATGGACAAACAGGTGACACACAACTGCCAGTCAACCCTCAGATGAGGAAAAAAGAACCAGCAGCATTCATGTTGCCAAATGCTGCCATCCAGCTGGTAGAACAATAAGGCTCAGTGAAGGCCATGTCTGGGCAATGCTAGAAAGGAAGCACAGCAGACACAGAATGGGAAGTCAAGGAGACTCCCTGCACAATAAGAGAAATGCACACCATCCACCCATTAACTCTGAAATGGTAAGAAGCATTCAAGTGTTATTCGCATCCAAACACAGCAGCAAAACTCTGACCTCATGACAGTTTGGATTAGATTATGATCTTTAGAAAACCACTAAGTGCATCATAAAATCATCATAAAACCTTAAATTTCATTACAGTTCTATGTGATCATTTATCATTATTATTATTTCTAAAAACATTTATAATTAATATTGTTTTGTTCTTTTTAATTTTATAAATTTTTTCTGTACAATAATTAATTTAATTTAAAATTATTTTATGTTGCTGTACAGAATTATTTAAAATTCTGATGCTAGAATTTGAAGGGTCAACATTAGCCATAATTAGGGTACTTCTCACTTTTGTTTATCCGATACACATGCCTGGTCACCTCTGGCACACACTGGTTACTCAGAGGACCCCCAATGGCACACTGCGGCTCTTAGTTAATATCGCTCATTCATTCACTGAATATTATTAGAATTCAGACTGTTGCAACATGATGAAAATTGGGGCACTTTTGCAGAGGTAACAGTGCTCCTGATTTGATCCAGCAGAAAGCATTTAACCAACTGCTACACTGAAATTATGACAGTAAAAGAATATTTTGGTGAGTGGGATGGAAGAAGCTAAGAGATGTGACATTCAGAATGTGAACCACAGAGGTGAAATTCATTTCTGCAAGGAACAAAAGACATTAGCTGAGCTGTTTCTAGAATGCTTGAAATACTAAACATTAAATGATGCATTTCATAATGTGGCTATTGTCTGTTTTATTTTTCTTCCTCATTTAATTTTAGAACTGAGAACGTTACACCTTAAATAGCCCCAACCCCCAATATAAAACTTACTGGTAGCGTTGGTACGAACATAGATGATCTCGCTCTTGGCTCCATGTACCTGGTGTTCATCAGAAGCAGAGAGCTGTGTCTTCACCATGATAGCATACTGTGTCCAGGGCTTCAGTGCCACAATCAGGTAGCCTGGCTCCTGCTGGTCCTTCCCGTCTGTAGCCCGCTGAGGGGGGTCCACATCCGCGATCACCCAGCTGTTTGAGCCACACGCGTCCTGCCCATCAAACTCAGTGACGTTTCTGAAGGGCCTGGAGAAGAGTTGAGGTATACCCACATAACTGGGAGCACTCCTCTCTGCTCTCACTAGCACATATTACACATTAAATGCGCCCAGTGAGAGGAACTAGCAAGCTGGGTGCTGTGCTCAGCACAGGAAATGTCCACATAACACTTACGCTTCTTTGTACAGCACCATGAATCCCAGCAGGTCTCGGAAGTCTGGCGGCCAGAATGGCTCCCATTTGATGATGATTTTGTCAGAGAGTGTACGGATTGTTGTGAACTTTAATGCTTGGCTTTCGCCTGAAGGAGAGTATAACACAGATCTCAGTCAGCCATCCATGCTTACCAGAAGATACTCTGATTAGACACCAAACTATTAGCTTGCTAAAACATAATTGTGTCATAGCTGGCAACCATTGTAGTTATAGTCCAGAGGTACAGATGGAAACCTTTGACAAGAAAAGTCAAAATCTTTCTCCATAGCGAATAAGAGAACCAGATCAGATATGGGAGTTGGGTGTATGTTTGTATCCTCACAGGATGCCTGGTCTCCATTGGTCTTGGAGGCAATATCATTCTTGAGCTGTCGGTTCTTGGTTCCTGTGACCTCCTCCATCTTGCGGATCTCAACCATGCAAAGCTTGGAGTTGTGATGGAAGAACATGCGGCCCTGGAGGATGGTAAGGTTGTGCTTGGACCAGTCCCACAGCTGCCGCAAGTTCTGGTTGTCCAGCGCGTAGAAGGAGTAGTTTCTTTATAGAAAGAAGCAAAGAAAAACAATACAAAACATGGAACTGAATATCATGAAGAAAAAAAATTCTAGTAAAATTAAAATGATTAATGAGCTTCTTGAAAGAGTATTCCTCAGTCACTGAGAAAAATACTCCTCTCTGCAAATCTTTGGATAACCACTGGTCTCCATGCACTGTCCTCTATACATTTGTCAACTGAACCAAAGAAGTGGAAGGCCTTTTGTCCCAAGCATGTGGGCGTCTCACCCAACTTCCTGTGTTTCTCCACGGATGAGCCTGAGCTTGCGGAGGAAGGAGAGCGAGACAAGGGCGTAGGAGCGGCGCACGGTCAGGTATCCCGTGATCTCCTCCAGCTGTCCCAGATTAGCTTCTAACTCCACGGCAATGTTAGCTAGAAGAGATGAAGGCAAGTGAGAGCAGTGATCATTTTGTTCCACCTGGCTCACCAGTCAAATTAGTTTGACTGGTGGGTCCAAGACTTTTTCAGGAACATTAAAGGCCAACAACCAAATGTGATAATGTGGAGTTTGTTTTAGAGTGAACAAGATACTAGTGTGGCTCACAGTGAAGTATGTAAACACAGCATTAATGTAGGGTACTGGGGAGGTTGTGTGGAGCACAGTAAATGCTGTGCTACTGTGGAGGTTGTATTAATGTAGAGGACAGTGAAGGCTGTTGTTAGTGTGGCAGCTATGTTAATGCGGATTTTAGTGGATGCTGTATTACTAAGAAGCACAGTGAATGCTGTAATAGTGTTGTGACAGTGTGGAGCACATTGGTTGGGTTAGTGAGGAGTTCAGTGGAATTATTGGACGTACTTCCTCCTCTGATGTTAATGGCTAGGCTGCCATTGAGCACTGTGCAGCCTCTAAGCGCCTGGGCCGCTGTAACTGAGTCTACCGTCTTCAGCCCTACACAAACCTTAGGACACAGACCTGCACATGGTGTACAGTTCAGCCTGCAAAGAAAAAGTCAGTATGAAAGCATATACTCACACCATATGGACAGTCAGGACACTGCGATGTACTGCTTACAGCAGAATTCTTAGATATTATTTTTGTTCCTGTATAACACAATAACGAGCTGTTTCTATCCCTGTTGCACAAGCTTCAGTGTTGTTTTAGAAGATACAAGGGTGAGAGGTCAAAGGAAAACCTCAGCAAAATGGAGCAACGGTTTCTCTGCCTGACTCACTCAGGCATCACTTGTGTCCGACCACCAAGAAGCACTCTTGTTCTTGGTCTCTCCCCATCTCTCACTCTTGTTCTCAATCTCTCTCTCTTAAGTTTCTTGCTCAGTTAGTTATGGCACTTTTGGCTGTCAGGCCGCACTATGCATACCCTGGAAAGAGGTAAATGACTTTTGATTGGCACAACGCTGTTGATACTGTGTCAACAATGACGCAGTTGGGACAGAGCCCAAGGCCTGATGTGAACTAACCTCTGTGCCAACGGCATTACAAACAGCCCCACTACTCTGAGTGGAAGTAACTGCCTTTATGATATCTGCTGTGCTGTTCTCTCTAAGGGCCTTTCCTGAATTTCTTTCTTTCTTTTTTTTGAATCAGGAGTAGTGCAAGGCCTCATCACCCAGGGACGAAAAATAAAGGCATAAACCTCCCAGCACACAGACAGACATACACATGGGAAGACAGACAGATGGGTAGACAGATGGGCAGGAGTGCACTGCGAAGTGACTAGAGTGTTGTAACTGCTGTCATCTCATGCCATTTCTCTAATGGAAGGCAGCGCTGACGACAGCTCAGTGCCTGTGCAACACAAGTGAATTTTGAGTCTTCACTGTCCACTCAGCTGGCTTGGCCCATGGGTCACATATTGCAAGCTGAAACACACACCCACACCCCCAAATAAAGAGGGCTCCTTCCCAAACAGCAGCCAATGCACTTCTCTATCCCTCTATAGTTTTAAAGAATAGGTTTCCTATTGTTTCACACCTATTAAAGTTGCTGTTGAGCATAATTTACTGAATAAATAGCAAATCACACTTTCTGTGTCAGTTTTCATGGGCTTTATTTTAAAAATCTCAGCAAATCTATTTCACTTATTCAACATCTGTGCTGGAAACAGAACGTTGTACTCAAATGTGATATTACTCTTAGTCAAAACATGCTTTACACATGCTGATACTGAAAATATTTATCCGAGGTTTTGAAGGTTATAAGAGATCACTGAGCACTTTTCTGAGTCCAGTGAGAAGTTGCAGAGAAATGGTAACTTTCACAACAATAACATTATCAGCAACAATGTCCTATAATTGGAAAATGGAAAGTAACAGTTTTAATAAAGTCTGGTTAAAAATGAGTGATCCTTCTTTATAAATACTTTAAACCTAAACCTAAAGTGAAATACTTTACTTGATCTAGCCCATATTTACATTATGATATCCTCTGTTTCTTTTTAAAAGCTTCCCTCCTGGTCATAGCAGTGTAAGGTCTGCGTTGAAAGCAGGCCTATGTGCCTACATTGTTTAAGAGCAGCAATAAGCACTCCTGCTGCCGGAATGGGACAGGATTCAGTACGAGGAACAGTACATGTGTAATGGGGTCCGGTATGAACAGGATGGGGGCCAATATGTGTGTGATGAGGTCCCTTCAGTTATTTCTTGATTACATTATGTTCATCATAACATTTTGTTTGTTTAATCTTTATGTATGGATAACTTTTTAGCTATAGTTTGGCCAAGTTTGTGCTGAAATGTGCTGCGTGGAAAAGAGAGAGAGAGAGATTTTGAGAGACAGAGACACAGAGAGAATAGAGAAATGAAGTGATATATATTGACTCTTATTTTGGGGCCAGTGATCAGATTTTAGGTTTATTTTCACTACAGTAGGTGTAATATATTGTACTATAGTTTGGTATGGTATATTTTCCAGTAAAGATAAAGCACAGCAGTCTGGATCACTTAGCATTGTTCTAGATCCTGGCTCAATCTTTGAACAAATTCATTCAGGCAGCTTGGCGAAAGAATATGAAAAGACTAGAATACACTTAAGACCACTGTCATGTTTACACAATGAATGTGATGTAATCTAGGTGCATTAGAGTATCCAAAGCATGACTTTTAACAGACACAAAAACTTTTTATTGCTCATAATCTTACTCCTAAATACTGTGGAAAGTGCTATTATAGGCTAATGGGGAAAAACACACACACACTGTTATTTGTGTTATTGAAGTGTTGTGTGTTTTTACTAGTCTGTGTCATCTGTACAAAAGCTATAAGTCACAGTTTGAATGTTAGTCAAGGGTTACACTTTTATCTGCAGGAATTAAGCCCAACAGGCTCAAAAAGAAAAAAAAAGTTGCTTTTTTGTGTGTTTCTGTTTGAAGATGTTTTTCAGTAATGCTACCCAAGAAAACCGAAGAATGAGTCTTCAATCTTTCAAACAAGCTAATATATCTTTATAAGATCACCATGCACCAGGTTTGTTTTCAGCAGGCTAACATTTTATAATAAGGCTGCAAGTAATTGGTATCATAGCTTAGATAATGATATCAGTTCACTCACTAATAGTAAAAAGTCACTTTTAGCCTATACTTATAAAAACATGAGTATAGGCTTGCCCTTCAGTAACCTGAAATGCTTTCAGAAAAAAGCACAAATGTCAATGCCATGTATCTTGTGTGAATCATATTGTAGATACAGGAAAAGATCATGAGTGAGGCAGTGAGGCAGAGTGGAGAAGTCTTGCTCAACCACGGAGTCCCTAACAGAGGTAGCAGTGCAGAAATGTTGATGGGCAAGAACAGAGCTCTGTCTGAACTCCGCCCTCCTGCAGTGAATCCTGCCCTCCTGTGTAAACCCATTGTGATTGACAAGCATATGATGTATGCACAGTGTGTGATTGTGTATTTCCTTCTTGACACATCTACATGTGTATGAGTGAATCTGCCCTGGAGACTCACGTAGTGGAGTTGACAGTGGTGTATCCTGATGGACACTCAGGAATGCATGCCCCCTGGTGGATGACATATTCGTGACACTCGTTGCTTTTGCCCTGCTTGCACCTGTTATGCAGCTCCTGGCAGAAGGAAAAGCTCACACAGCGCCACCCCTTGAAGGTGTAGAAGCCCAGTGGGCAGCGCTCCACACATGCTCCCTGGTGGAGGAAGTTCCTGCAAGCCACGCACTTGCTGGGAGAGTAGGGCTCTAGGCAGCCTCCTAGACACTGCTCATGACAACACTGGCTGTCTGTGGTGCAAGCACGATGTTTACAGGCCGATGGACACACTGCAGAGAGAAAGGAAAGCACACACAGTGTAAGCAACACTAAAAAAGCACAGCTACACAGAAGGAATATCAGAGTAAATCACAAATGTAAGTGTAACTTCAGTTCTCTCCTGTTCATGGAACGGATGAGAATACGGAGGATAGGAAGGGTCTCCAGACCAGCAATGCTGAGGAGAGCTCGGCAGGAGTGATCACATCCACAAACAGGAAGGGACAGGATCACAGTGGTGCGACTGCAAGACACACTAACACATGCACTCTCTTCCCTCCTATCCCTCACAGCACACACAAGAGCAGTGGATCACTTTGTTATGCAACTCACAAAATGCAAAATGGAGTAACCACATTCTTTTCATTTTAGCTTCGCCTCCCCTCACACATATACAGAGCATAACTAATTAGTGTCACATGAGCATATACTCCTCCCTGCCTCCACCCCCACCTGTGTAAGGGGCAGACCCATTATGCAGTGGGGCCATATTACAGTTTAGAACAAAATATTAAAAAGTCTCATGAGATTCATGAACAGCATGTGAGGCATGTACAGAGCAGCATGAGTAGTGTACAGAGCACTATCTGAGGCATGTACAGAGCAGTGTGTGAGGTTTGCAGGGAGCAATGTGTGAGGCTTATACAGAGCAGCATGTAAGGCAGGTATAGAGCAGCATTTGAGGTTTGCAGGGAGCAGTGTGTGAGGGTTACATGCATATCCCTCCTGAGACCGGCACACTGTAACCCAACACCATGCATCACATGGGAAAGAAGTGGATTCATGTCAAGCCTGATAAATGAGGGTCACATTAACACAACAGACCAATGGACACTAGCAGACTGCAAGAAAAATAAATTCTATTCAGGTTTTCAAATGTTTAAGGAAAGTAATTAATAAGGCAAACATGGTTCAGCAGTGAAAAACAAAGTTTCTGAGAGTGATCAAAACAGTACGATGTCAGCTGAATTTATGATTCTCTCAGTCAGGTGAAATCAAGCAACTTCTTTTTCATATGACCAGAAAGTAGGAACAGGCTAAGAGGAGAACCCTAAAATCACATAAAATCACACACGCACAAATTCCTTATCTTCAAGCTCTAAATTTTAACTAAACGAAACACTGGCCTCCATGCACTCAAGTTCCATTTACTGCAGCTGTATGTGTTGCGTCCTGCTGCCCCTCCCTACAGTTGATAGTGCATCACACTCTCACTCATGCTCTCCGCCTCAGCTACTCCAGATCCACCTTCCCGGATTCCATGCCGGCTCACTGTTGCAGCCGCAGTTCCACCCTCAGCCTTGGCCAATGTGTTGGCTGCATGGGGAAGGTAGCCATTCACTGGCGTCTCCCATTACTTAGCAGTACAGCATTAACCCTGCACAGTCAAAAGACGGAGAAAAACTGCCAGTAGAGGAGAATGTGTGAATAAGGAAGAGATGGAAGGGAGAAAAAAAAAACAGTGAGAGAAAAAGATATTGGCAGTAATACAAATGAGATATGCAGGTTCACTCCACGCTGAATTCTCAGACAACAGACCAACCGGCTGCAGCCAGACAGATACTCCACCTCACCTTTTCTCTCTCTCTTTGCTACTGTGCAAACTTACTATAGTTACATACTGTACAGTGAATTCCCAGGTGCTCTTCATGGAGACGATCAATCGGTGGCTGAGAGCTGGATGTAGGTCACGTTTAAAGTTTAGTTCCCTAGTGAGGTATGAGTGGGCATATCAACATGACAGATTAATAGAATATAGCACATCTTGGGGTGCTGTGCCAGACCAACACAAACCATAACATAGCCCAGATGCTACTCTTAGATCCAACTAAGTGCTCACTGGCATCTTTCTAGTCCAGGGTCTGGTGTTAACGTGAAACACAACAGACCAATCAGACTAAAAGCAGAATGGACTACATGGAAGATGAAGGGAATGTGAAGCTGCACTTCTAACTTCAAGGTCTTCATTTTGATTATGTCAATCCTTCCATAAATTGTGTCAAAGGTCAGGAGATTCCTCAGAGAAGACAAGCCTACTGAGGTCACAGAGTATATAAACTAGTGTTGGCTTTGAGCAGCTGTATTGTAAATGCATGTTTGGGAGATTATGCAAATGGAAGCCAATTATGTGCCCTACTACAACATTTCCAAGGGTCAAAAGATGAACCCACCCCGGCACCCCTAACCTTGAGCACCCGCCAAACTGCACAAGGACAAAGGAGCATATGGAGCACTCCCTGGAGTTTCAGGGAACATCGCAGCCCTTACTGTTTTCTTAAACTAACAAAGAATCCAGCGGGGGGGGGGGGGGGGGGGGTTGTTTTTCCCCTGAAGAGGCACCTGGTATCCCATCATGCTCAGCCAGCGACATGCTCTATATGCTAGATCATGCGAGCAATGTAAAATGTCTTCTGCAAATGACACAGGCTCACATATTCGGAGCACCTGCAGTACAGAAGAACAGAAGCCTTCAACTAGCTTGATTTCAGTAGGAAAAGCGCACGCACACAAGCACAAGCGCACGCACACGCACGCGCACACGCACGCACACACGCACGCACGCACGCACGCGCACACACGCACACACACACACACACACACACACACACACGTCCTCCCACAGGGAGAGAGGCCTTTCTCTTGTGGGACTCTCTCTCTCGGAATGCAGCAGGTCTCTGATGAGCTCCACATGTTCAAACACTGCACACATCCACAGGAAGCACTCAAGCAGTACTATCTCCACAAGCTTTCAGCTGTAATTCACACTTTGTTCAGAATTACAAACCTCTTGATGTAACTTTACATCTACACAGCATTTTGGTGGGACCTCTCTTGTATCACATAAAGAGAACGTATAAGCACACTACAAATCCACAACAGGACTCAGAGATACCCTCTCAGAAAAACACCCTCCCGCATTATTAGAGCTGCCCTTAGTTCTCAAACAGTTTCAGAATCAGTGTCAAACTTTATTGCCCAAGTATGTTTGCACATACAAACAATTTCTTTTTGGTTATGCAATAGCTCGCAAAACAGCAGAATTATGTATGCATACACACAGTCATACATGGAAAATAGCATCCTTTTGTAGACATACAAATACATATATTAAAAAATGCAAACATTCAAAATAAGATAGGTATATATGAGAAAATGTTATTGTATAGAGTGCAGAAACCAAACGACAGATAAAGAATTAAAAACAGTAGTGTGATGTAGCAGTATCATGGAAAAACACAATGGTGTTCCACTTCAGGTCCCTGGTGATTGTAGTTTTAAGGCTGCCATGTTTTTGATTAGAATGGTGAAGGGCATTGGTGGAAGTGAGGAGACACTTTTCAATCTCCACTGTAGTGAGCCCATTCAGTTCCAAGTTATGTCTTCACAGGCTGAGCTTATCAAACTGCCTATTCCAATGCAGACTCATGACTGTACTGGATGAGACCAATGACAATAGTATGGTTGCAAGGACACAGGGCTTGGTGCATGGTGTGCTTGTCTTAGAGCGGTTCTGGGAAAATACAGAGCAGAAATCGAAGCACAGAAATCTAGCAAAGGTGAACAACAGTGCTGACGGCATCATTAACAGATCCAGTGATGGGCAAAATACAGGCAATCCAGTATTTTCACAGAACTATGCAGAAAAACAATCATTGTTCAGGGACTATGAGGAGGGCTAATGGAGGAGATCATGTTACTACTTTAGCCAACGCAAGGCTGAGAGAGCCTGAGCACAGTGTGAACTCAAATTTCATTTGTAATGTCCAGTACAATTCTAACATATCCCATTTTCATACGCAATATGAGATACAGAAGCTGAAAAGTGGGTTCCAAACAGGACTTAGGAAGAATTCCTTTCAGCACATCCATTCTGTATTTCTGTGGGTTGACAAGCTTTAGGGTCGTCATGGCACCACAAACAGGCTTCAGCCTGCAGGCACAGTAAATGTCTATCTTATAGACAATTACCAATTCTTGCTGTTCACCAAACACAGTAATATCTCTATATTGTACTCGTGTGCGTAGAGAGAACAGCATGTACAGCAGGCTTCCACTGGTGGTTCTAAATACCAGGCGGATGTTTCATGGTGAAGATGACTTAGTTTGGTGGATCACTTGGAGATATGCGCCATTCATGTCAACACTACAGTGCTCTAGAAAACAGGGACTGTGTTAGCTGCAGGTAATACAATCAGTGACAAATTTGTGTTAAACAGCAGCCCTTATTTTTAACTTCAGCACAAATAATATGTAAACCTGCAGTCTTGGCATGACACTTGAACTGCTAGAGAACCACAACTACACTTAAGTGACCAACAAGCATCATCAGCCTAGCAGTAACATAACACCATATTCACAGCCTCTCAAAAATCCCACATCCCCCAACCCCACTATAACCCCATATGGAAGTGGAAATAACAACACACAAAAGACAGCATAATTTTTTGACAGTTGAATTAACAGTAGTGAGAACTGTTGCATATTGTTGCTGATAAATCAGATCCACTGCACTGAAAGCTGTTTTCCTAAACACATACAAATCAATAAGAAAGGACAAATGAGTTTTGGGAAAAAAACTAGAATCGCCGTTATTAAGCCCATCAGCACTCATTTCTGAATGAACTGTCCTGTTATCGATAATTATTCACAGAGGCTTCTGCACATCCCATGACAGCACTGTTTCACAGTGCCATGTTCCCATTAGCTGCGATCGTCACTGTCATCACCACCACTATCACCACCAATGTCCTCAGTGGTATACAGACAGAGAGCGGTAAACACTTTCATTAGGCCAGCAGTGGGCATAATGGAGCCCAAACAAATTAAGAGCACACTGACTCATCCACAGCTCTTTCTCCAGCACACTAATCACAGCATGTGTAGCGCTTCCATGATGCATAATAAATAAGGCCAGTCATTGGCACTGTCATGACTGCCAAATGACGCACAGGGTAGTAAAAAATATGATCAATAACAATTACAGCATGCTTCACCTAATCTTTGGAAAACTGTTTCTTTAAGACAGACAACTAAATGATTAGATACAATGATTATCAAATAATATTGTAGCCAATGTTATGCTGGATCATTCCAAATTATGATTTTGGAATTGAGGAATACATAATTCTCATGCATAATTATGTTAATTTCATTAATGTACTGATACTTTGGGTGTTAAGCATAAAATATATGAAACACAGGTATTGGAGGAGCCTTAGAATACACTGGCATTTTGAAGAGGGAGGCTGGAGTCTCCTGGGCCAAATCCAACAGGAAGGGAACAGAGATGACTATGTATAACCCATATGGAACACCACAGCCTTACCCACTCTCCTCCAGCCACTGGGACAACAGCATCAAACAGCTTCTCTAACACTGTATGAGTGAGGCCCACAGATGCAATAGCAACTCTGACATACAGAAAAGACTTCTCTTTACCAGAACACTCTCCCATTGGAAAACTGGAGGAAAGCAGCCCTAACTCAATTAGGGCCTCAATACACAGTTTATACTTAATTAAATATATATCTGTCTTCTGAAGAATTGTCTGTGTAATTGGGCCAATGTACCATCCCACTCTATAGAGGAGTCTGGAACAAAGAAGTGGTAAGAAGTAATTGTCTAAGGTTTAATGAATACCTCAGATGTCTGGGATTCCAGGACAAGTGTGTGCATCTGAACCACTGGGGATTAGCTCTGGGCACAAAGCACGCACCACTGGGGTCGAGAGCTCCAGGCATACACTGACTCCACATATCCCAGAGCGGAACACCGACTTGGGATCCGATTTGTTCTGTGTTTAGATGAATCCATCTGTTAGTGCTTAAAAGGTGCACTGACCAGAAATCAGCACTTCCATTCAGAGACAGTTTGTGAATAGGAGCTTTATAAATACGGAGCCTGATCATCTGTCCAATGAGAACATGCTAAAAACCCTGGGAGGGCAAGAGGCACAGCAAAAAAGCGCAAATAGTTAATTATTAACAGAATAATATTAAAGATTCAGTGAGTGGCTTTTAATATTAAGTAACAGTATGATTTCCTTAAAGAAAAAAGAAAAATAGGAAAAATTATTCCCAGTCCAGCCTCAATATTTACAACAGATTACCAATGAAATTGACTGGCCTCAACTTCTCATATCACTTCTAATAAACATGAACTGTTGGAACTAGGCCTGCAGAAAAATTTCCAAATATTTAGGGCACTGACTTGACTTGACTTTTTTTTCTGACCTTATTTATTACGGATCATGGAAGCGCTACACAGCAGTAGGGAGACACATCTAGCCAGGCATAGTTAGTGATTCATAAAGCAGCAGTGAGATACGTCTGCCAGACTTGCACACCTCTGTGGTTCTTCAGGAGAAAATGGAGTGCTTATTTACCCCACAGGGCCATTCAAAGTGGCACATTCTAAACTCTAAAGCTCAATACTCTTCAGAAAACTGCAATTATGCTAAAAGCAGAGGATACAAGGACACTGAAAAGTTCCTGTTTCAAAAAATTGTGTCTACCACACTCAGAAGTTGATCTTGTTGTTTAGATCAAAACCTCTGCATTCACATTTAACACATGCTAGATGAATGCCACCGCTTAAATTAAGATTACAGATAAGACACAGCAGATGCTACAATTTACATTAAGTCTAAAAACTTTTAGTTAAAAATTTAAAATTGAATTAATTTCTGGCAGAAAAATCAGAGTTTATACAGATGCAATAGCGTCTGTATTAAAGATATTAAAGAACATTAAAGAATGCAGTATTGAGCCATGCACCATAACCCATAGAGCTTATTCTGGTAGATTTCAGTAATTAGACATGTATGATCTTGTGTGTCTATTCCAGCAGCTAGTTTATGGAGAGACATCAGTGTTCATTGATCTCTGCATGCTATCATGGACCAAAAGTGGTTAAACATGCTTAAAGTGTACTGACTGAAGTGACTGGCATTAAGCAACCGTCACCCATAAAACTGCAGTCTTAATGGGGCTTGGCTGTGAGAGCATACTGAAGACCAAAACTCTGAATGCTCATTCCAGGCCCAGAAGCTTTACTAGTTCCAGTGACTTCTAAGCGGTGACTTCTGACTAAGCCTTAAATCAGCTTGCTTGCTTTGGTGCGAAAAGACTGTTCTCTCTGAACAAAAACTAACAAACTGAGCAGGACGAATCTCCTCTCATGACACGTGTGACGAGTGTCCGATCATTTCTCTAGCTTTCAGAGAAAACAATCTCGTCAGCTCTATGCTGGACAGCAAAGATTTGTTTACTTTTTATTTCCTGGAGCCTTTCCGAAACCACGGCTGTTATTCATGTTTCACTGCGGGATGACAGAGGTGATGCCTAAGCCGCCAATCCCTCTGGGTCCATTCATAACCTCCAAGCAGGAAGCGCCCCACAATGACAGGAAACAATTGGGATGAGCAGTGTGTGAACTTTTTCAGCAACCATTGTTCCATGCTGAGACTGAACTGGCGCCAGTATTTCCTCTATGACAGCTTCCTAACTAAGCTATTGCTTCTTTGGGGCAGGGGGGTCTGAATGATTGGAGGTGGTGAATATTCCATCCACTGAAACAATCCCAAACGTGTTCTCCACACATTCACACACAAATATCCACAGCAGAAAGAAACAATAACCCACCCACGCAGACCTAGGGCAGAATGCTGTAGAAGAGGCTCCCAGCTGACCCTCGCATCGCTGAAGCCAGTACCGTGTGAAGGGATGTGACATGATCATATCTGCACTGCTTTTTTTAACCACGTACTGAATGCAACAGGAAGACTCCCTTTTGTCAAGGTCCAGACATCATAGGGTATTAAAAATAAATGCCATCATTCTTCCTCACTGGCATCATTCCAGAGGCAAATTGCTTCAGCAGCTAGAGTTTACCATTGCATCTTTCAAAATGAGAAACTTAAGCAGCAGCACTTGTTATGAAGAGTTTGAAACGTTTATCAGCATATTAGTATTTCAATGTCAGAATCTTTTGGTGAGATTTTAAATAATTAATTTACCTTTGTTCCACATGCAGACTTCTCAATCAAAATGCAGCTCACTAGTGGAACCTATCAGGGATGCACTGACAGATACCGATGTGTCAATTTAGGTTCTGTGAACATAAGTTCCAATCTGATACCAGTCACCTTTCCTTTTCATCATACTCATTCACTACTTTGTACTAGTATTGAAGTGGTGTCCAAGAAAGGGAGGGCAGGTGAACTGTATTTACTGAGGAGGGAAATATGTCAGAGTTAGGGACACTTATTCTGGCTGGTTTGATTAAAGATTATGAGATATCACCATTCTCAAAAGAATAAGCATATAAAGCATAATTAGGTGCTGGCATTTGTTCCTCTTTGTGGAATAGCAATAGAAGATTTGTAGTGAAGATGACCTTTACCGATTGTATGGAATTCACCCTTTGCATATGTTGAAAAATAAGGGTGTGTGATGACGAAAATCTCATATCCTGATACATGTCATTTTATATACAAATAACGATATATATAATCACAATATTAGTTCATTTTCTGTAAATTAGAGGAATAAATCACGTATAATATGGCTACATGGAAACACCGTCTTATTGCATTTAATTAAATACTCAAGAAAGGTAGCCAATTTTCTCATATTTGATTATTTTTCTATTTTTTTATATATAAAATATGAAACATAGAACACTCACTTTCACAACGAAAAATAAATTCAGTCTTAATAAAACTTAAGACTGCAGTCCATTAGTGAGAATTTCTTTTTTTTTTAAATCTTGGAATTTTGCTTGAACTTGATGCACCAGAGTATTTGTCTCAAAATATAAAGAAACTATTCTGATACATTGTTAAGACCGCAATTTGTTCTCTTTCTTGATTATATAGAAATATAACAGTAACAACACTTGGTCCTTCATAACATTACATGGCAGTATACAGAACGTAGCATTTCAGCTGGAACAAAATTCAGATGCTGTAATGCTGTCATGGTTCCTTCTCCTGGACCTCTTGGAGCGGACTTAAAAGGTTCCTGCTGAGACTAATCAAAAAAGATTCATGTTCCTTGAGCCAAATTCAGTTTGCCACTGGGGATTTTTTAAATCCTTAAAAAGTAAAATCCAATCATACATAAACATAGCCACAGCTGTGCATGTAAACTCCTCTCAAGGAAGATAAAGAGGATCATTTAGTAATGTGTGTAGAGCAGCATGTGTTCAGAGAGACTTAAGATCATTGCGCACTGGCCTCCAACCAGAACAGAAGCCTAACCGCCCTGCTGGTTCACCACAAACACGTACACCTGAAAACACAGCCAACTCACTGTGGCCCAATTCAAACATAGAGAAAGAGAAACAACTACGTCCGTCCATCCATCTGTCTGTCTGTCTGTCTGTCTGTGTGTGTGTGTGTGTGTGTGTGTGTGTGTGTGTGCGCCAGTCATGTGAGGTGTTAGTCTAGTCTAAAGACAGCTCACTCTGCCTGAGGCCTTTCTTTCATGTGCAGTTATAAGATGCTGTTTTGGATGAGATAAGCTGATCGATTAAGAATGAAGGAGCTGAAAACACACACTGACTGCTAAACGCAGGCAGGCAACCACAAGAGGAGGGCCAGAAGAAGGGCCAAAGTATTTCAAATATGAAACTCAAACCCCTTTTGTACAGCTGCCAGTGGGAATCTGCAAGAGTACTTGGAAGAAGTAGCTACCACTGACTCCTCTGTCTCTCTCTCTCTGTCTCTCACTCTCTCTCTGTCTCTCTCTCTCTGTCTCTGTCTCCTCCTCTTGTTAGGAGGAGCTGCTATGTACCACAGGCCTATCGACCTGGCTGTCTTCAGTAACCTCCTCTAAACAATCTTTGCTCCTGCTTCTTCACACAGATATCAAAAACAGTATGATTATGGGGTAGCACTGAAAAGCAAGGTTAGGGACAGCCCAGAAGTGCAGGATTACGAAACAGGACTACCTAAAAACAACAGGTTTAGGGGCAAGGGATTAGGAGTAGTCCAGAGCCATAGGATTAGGGGCTAGGGGTTAGGCGTAGTCCAGAAGTATAGGGTTAGGGGCTAGGGGTAGCCTAGAAGAACAGGATTAGTGGCTAGAAGTTAGAGGTAGCCTAGAACAGCAGGGTTGGAGCAAGGGTTGAGAGAGAGCCTAAAACAGCAAGCTCCTCTCTGCCCCGGTACCCTTACACGCAAATCAGAACCAGAGTTACCTGCAAACTGAGCATAGCAGGAACAAAAATCATAGGTGAGTAATAACTAGTTACAAGTTTCATTTCCAAAAAAGAGTTCATAGAGTTTAAAGATTTCATAGAATTTGAATACATTGTTAAAATACAACACTGCCATTTTGGTAAGATAAAATTCTGACATAGCTTTTTTGCATTGTTTATGAGGCAACATAAAATGTAGCCTGAACTGAAAAAGATGAAAAGATACACTTTTTAGATACAATCTCAAGAAATATTAGTTTATAGTCACCAGAGCCTCCCTTCACTCTCATACTGAGACATTGGGAATTACTTGATAACACAAGTGCTTACACATGCCAGACAAATCTCTTCAGTCTTAAAATGGGTCACATAAGCCTGGAGACATGACCCCCCGCCAAAATGGAACATCTTAGCAGATGACATTAGACAGACAACATCAGGAAACATTTTTGAGAAGCAGTTGCTAAACAAATAAAGCTTATTATTTTGTGTCTATAAATATAGCAGACAGACAACTATTGGTTATTTGCTAGAGTAATTAAGCTATACGAAAGGTAGACAAACAATCTAGTAGATCCATTTTAAAAGCAAAATATCACAGACAATAAAGTTTGTTGTCTATGGCTGGCCAATTTAGACAAACAATGCAGGTTTGCTAATGTTAGTATCACAGCTAGATAACAATCCAGTGTTAATCATTGCCTGAATTATTTAGTTACCAATATGAAAGATACATTCTTCATTCCTTTATTGATCTGAATAAAGTAATAAGAACATGAGAATACAGTGTTTTCTGAAAGTTATCCCAAGATTATCCTGGGTAACCTCCTTGCCCTTCTGTTCTGGCTGAGCTCCCCAACTCCTCCTCCTTCATTTTTCCTCACTACTGTACTCTTTATTAAAACAAATGACTAGTCTTCTTTATACACACACACACGTGTGTGTGTGATTTATATGACTAGTCTTCTTTATACACACACACACGTGTGTGTGTGATTTATATATATATATATATATATATATATATATAAATAAATAAAAGTTATTGTTACTAAATATCAACATTTCTCATTGAAGATGATGCAGGCTCATAATAGTCATAGATTGTTTCATTAATTGTTTTGTCTAGCAAAATTACATCATATGCGTGATTTCTGTGCGGTCTTGTAGGAGGTCTTGTAGTGAAACTCCTCCTACTTGCTTATTGGTAGAAATCTAATTTGTGCAAATAATACTTTATTGAGAGGGAAACACACACCTTTTATACTGGATTAAAAGTTGCATCACAGCAATTAAAACAATAAAAACAATAGTAATTATTTAGCTCCCCCGCCAAGTGCATGAATTTCTTAAAAGATTGGATTAATGTAAATACCTTATGTTTCATGCTTTCATGCACAGTTCTCATGTAAGCGGTTATTTGTACAATAAAGAAAAGCAAGATTTTATACAACAGTTCTCATTCATGTTTTGACTTTATATGTTAAGGTTTATTATTTATTACTTTTGAAGGGCATATAATAATAATAATAATAATAATAATAATAATCTCTTCTATTACTCTTCTATTACTAGTTCAAAGAATAGTTACATGTGCAGAGTGTTGCATAATCATGTGAGCTCATTGCACAGCATTCTTGTGCTCACTCACACTCATCACTGGTGTGAAATGAGTGGGCATGTATTTTCACAACAAAGCCTCCCTCACTTTGCTGTGGGTCTCATTAGCTTCACAAGGACATGACCAATGGGGCTACAGTGTGTGTGACTGGTCACTCCAAACAGCTTGCATGATGCACTTTCATGCACAACACAAACACACACACTTTTTACAGCATGGTTCGTGTTATGACTCTGAAGCATAGCTTACTTAGATGAATTGATTCCTCTGACTTGGTTGTGCCTTTTTGAACATTAGTTCTTCAGCCCCAAGTCAACATGAGGCCACCCTGCCCCTTCCCCTCACTGTCCCATACCAACATTTCAGTCATGTGACTATGTCTGTCCAGGTACAGCAAATACAGCAAATCTAAACAAAGATGTCATGTGAAACATGTTATACAAGGTATACAAAGGCAATGTGTTAGAAAGGGAGAGGGCCACTCACTCCTTTGGCAGTGCTTCTGTGTCCAGCAGCGCTCATTGAAGTGCTCATTGATGGTGGTCTGAGGGCAGGTGGTCTTGCCCTTGGCCATGCCTGGGCATACATCCCCACACTCGCCATAGTTCTTGTTGGCCACAATATAGTTGTCTTCCACTGAGTCGAGGATTTTGGACCAGTCGAGAGTGGAGAGGTAGCAGAGATCTGGGTTCTTCTCCACCCGGACAGCACCGCGAGTAATGTTCATCAGGCTGTGCAGTCCGATCTCCTTCAATTGCAGCATCTCAAACAGTACCAGGGCATAGTTGAAGAACAGGTTGTTGCCGCGAATCACGGTGAGGTTTGGGAAGAGACCACTCAGGCTCTCCAGGCCATAGACACGGAAGAGCAACAGGTAGTCTGTCACCAGTGTCAGCTTGGGGAAGCTGAGGCTGCGAAAATCTTCTGGCTTGGTGGTAAACATAAGCAGGATCTTCAGGTGGCCCTCAATCACCGTGCAGTTCTCCAGCAAGCGCAGGTGGGTCACATTGTTCCTGATGTCTTTACTTGAACAAACTGCGAAATAAAAAAGGAGCAAAAACCATAAGGACCACGAGAAGAAAACACTCATGGCTAAAATGCTGAAATAAACCCACAAGCAGATGACAACCTGCAGAGCATCATAAAAACTGATATTACTTAAAAAAAAAAATAAAAAAATAAATCATAAATGAAAACTCCATAAAATGATAGCTAACATTAGCTAACAGCCAATGTCTTTCACATGAGATGTTTTTTAAATTCCATTTTACTCATTTATTTATACCAATTCCCATGCACATGGAGGATAGTGCTGCCTGCCCTTTGCCAACAAGCACAAACACAGACGTCCATGATTGGCTGGTGCTGAGGTGAATTAGAAGGGGTGAGGTAATGCCATCCCTCTCACCCAGAGCCAATTTGTTCCCTTGGACTCCTGGCCAAGGATGGTTGTGCCATCACTGGGGCATGAGCCAGTGAGCTCCTGATGATAGGGTAAACACTTTTCCTATCGTACCACTGAGGAGCCCAAGATAACAGTTAATGTGGATAACAAAATAAAGGTCCTCCTGCAGATTTAGTAACTCTTGATCTTATGTCCAAGACGGACACTGCAGAGCTTATATATACTGTACTGATCATGGACATATACAGCCTCTGTGATCAGTCCAGTACATAAAGGCTACATAGTCTCTTTAGTCTCCACCACTAAATGAGCAGAAAGCAGAGAACTCATGTGCAGAACATCCAAAGAAGCTTCCTCTCTCCAATCAACACCTGTATTGTTATACTGGACTCATCCCCTTTAACAATAACACACTGATCCTTACAACATGTAGGCCTAGTGGTCAGCATGAATTACATACTGGGATGTATGGGACTAGTCAGAAACTTCATCTGTACAGGTAGAGAACATGTAGAGAAACAAAGGCAACCAGGAGAAACAGAGAGAGATTTTTGTGCATGTTTTTTTTTTTGTGTGTGTTTAGGGACAGGGTTACCCGCCTTCAGCAGCTATAGGACTGTGTTTGGGATACAACCCCTACAAGATCCATGTGACAATGGAAAACTGAACCCCACATCTAACAGTAATGAGAACAGGACTTCTGGGTATGCTCTCACAAATGTACACGTAGTCAGCTGGCCTGTCGGTCCACATACACACCCACACCATGTCCCTACATTTTAAGCTGGAGCATTCATTTTAGTGTTGCATTACCACTAGATATTCTAATGCACAACAGAGTGACCAGTAACTTTGGGCAGATAAATTAGATAGATATCACCATAATTTAAAACTAGGGGCAATATAAAGGTACTTATGATTTTGTCACTTTTACATAGTTCCACTGCCACATGATTAGTGCTGTTTTGCCTTCCTTATAACCATTTCCCTTATAAAGGCATTCTAATCCATGGGTAGTTAAAAATATATTAAACAAAAATGACTGCACCTAATTATAGGCCACACCAATACGATATCACTAGTTTACTGTAAAAAAGCTGGCGTACATGCAAATGAAGCAAAGAAGCAGTGCTTGAGACTGTAGGCATGAATGGCTGAAAACGGATGATTAACATAGCAGCATGTGCATGTCGGAACCTGTTTGTGCTGTCAAAAAAATTAAG